>NW_017212842.1:0-16181 GCF_001704415.2 Capra hircus | reverse complement strand
CTCCTTGTCCCCTTATTAGATTTGCCACAGTTGTATCAATGTTTCTGATTTTCTTTTTCCAAGAAGCAGCTCTTGTTTTATTATCCCAACAAGTTTATTTTTGTTGTTTTCTATTTTTGTTTCAATTCATATATACTTTCTACATTCTTTAGATTTTTTTTCTTTATAACTTTGTATTTTAGAAGCTTTCTTTACAATTTTTTTCTGTAAATATATTTGATTTACAATGTTGAATTTCAGATGTATATCAGAGTGATTTAGTTATGCAGATACGTATCTATCTTTTTGTAGGTTCTTTTCCGTTTTAGGTTATTACATGATACTGAGGATTTCTTTTTTTTCCTTTTTTTCCATAGATGGTTTAGGATTGACCTATCTTTATTTAGCAATTTTGTCAGAATCCCAATATTTTTATGTATACATGTTTTTTAATTAAAATTTCATTGTCTGTTTTTTGGCAAGTTGATTCCAAAGATTTCACTATTTTCAGGCTGAATGTTTTCATTTATAGTTTACTGAGAATTAAGTTTTCCTTGGAGCTCTGAGGGTATGTGTTATATACACTGACATGTCTATATACATCCTTTTCAGATTACTAATGTTTTAAGATATGTAAATGTTTTTCAAAGATATTTTCTTTTGTATGGTAAAAACATGAAATGTTTTAATTCTAGAAATTTGTTCCCCCAAATGAATATAGTATAAAGAGTAAAGGTATAAAACTATATTCCTTTGAGAATAATCCTTACTAACAGAACTTGGAAATGTTAAAAAAAATATTCATAACACTTACAAAAGGTGGTAAGAAAAACTTAGGTAAGAGTACTACAGTGGGTATTATAATATGGGAGAGAGATTGAGCTTATGTCTGACTCCAGCAGGGATGCAGCTGGGATTTATAGCTAAGGAACAGGGTGGGTCCATGGGATTGCAAAGAGAGATGGGAGACTGAAAAGCAATGGACAAATAACAGAATGGGTGTCAGTGGATGGAAACTTATTAAAGGACCATAAGGGTGAGGGTGGATTCTGGCTCAACTGAGAGGATCATTGCTGAGGCTAGGCAAGGCTGATAAGATATTCAGGTGAGTGAAATTTGATCTGATACTGAGGGTGGTCAAATCAAGGTGGGGTATGTTTCTAAACTGAAGTAGCAGATTCTGGATTAGATTGGACTAGATGGACAGGCACCCCTGAATAAAGACATTGCCCCAAAGTTGGCAGTGCATTAATGAACTACTGCTGCATAACCAATTACCCAAACTAGCAGCTTAAGAAATTATTTCATACTGCTGCTGAAAGTTGGGAATCCAGGAGTAATTCAGCTGAGTGTTCTGGCTCAGTGTCTCATGAGATTGCCATCCTCTGAAGCCTTGACATGCACTGGTGGATTTCCTTCCAAGATGGCTTACTCACATAGCTGTTGAAACCAGTTTGCTTGCTGGCTGTTGGGAGAAAGCCTCGGTTCTTTCACATAGGCCTCTCTAAAGGGCTACCTGAGTGTTCTCAAGATATGACTAAGCTGGCTTCTAGAGTGAGTGATCCAAGAGGATGAGCAAGGAGGCTGCAGTGCCTTTTATGACCTAGTCTCAGACGCTTCATTGTTCGTTTCTACAATATTCTAATTAGAAGTGAGCCACTAAGTCCAGCACACATGTGAAGGGGAGAAGGAAGGAACTGTGGACATAATTTAAAACCACGTGGTACACACATGGCCACAAATTGTTTACATGCTTGTATGTCCAAAATGCATTTTCCTGCCAATGCTTTTAAATAATTTAACATTAACTTGAAGTTCAGGACCTTGTCATCTAAGTCAGGTCCAGATATGGATCAGGGTCCACTTGTACAGTATCTCAAGTGTTCTGTTGCTCAGTTGTTGTTATTCTTTGCGACCCCATGGACTGCAGCACTGCAGGCTTCCCTGTCCATCAACTCCAGGAGCTTGCTCAAACTCAAGTCCATTGAGTCGATGATGCTATCCAACAATCCCATCCTCTGCTGTCCCCTTCTCCTACCTTCATTTTTTTCCGCATCATGGTCTTTTCCAATGAGTCAGTTATTCGCATCAGGTAGCCCAAGTATTGGAGCTTCAGCTTCAGCATCAGTCCTTCCAATGAATATGCAGGAGAGATTTACTTTAGGATTGACTGGTTTGATCTCCTTGCAGTCCAAGAGCCTCTCAAGTCTTCTCCAACACATCAGTTCAAATTATACAAGTGTAGTTCCTCTAGACCTGAGGATGTGTGAACAAAAGAGATGAGTTAATCTGCTCACTTTCACAGCCAACATACAGTGGTGGGTCAGGCATAGATAACCTTCATAGACACTCCTGTTCCAGAAAGGGGAGGGGAGATGGGAGTCAATAGTAGCAGTTCTGAAATCCCATGGTTCTTGTGGGCAGTCCTTTGATTAGTATTTAAGGCCTGGAAACTTCCTAGGCTTCAGTCTCTGATTTTTTAATTCTCCCCCTGACATGATGCCATTGCATGAAAGGTGGCTAGTATATGGTTACATGAAACAGTCTCCCTAGCCTGCTTCCTGCTTGTAGAAGGTAGAAGTCCAGAGCTCTTATTTTGTACTATTGCTGGTCCTTTCAGTCCTGAGCTGAACTTAAATATGTTATCTTAAAACTTGGTGTGTCTCCTGATAATCTTACTGTGTTCATGGCAAAGCACCCACTCCAAAGCCACAATCACACATGTCTTCATAATAAGGCCTACTCTGTCTTGGTTTTCTGCTGAGATAGCTGAGGGATAACACCCTGAACCCGTGGTAGAAGTCTTATTGTGTGACTGAAAGGATCTCTGAGTGACACCCTAAAACTCTTTGGAGGGTATTGGCCTGACTAAATAATGTCATGAGGCATCCCCTTCCAGCTTTCTGAGGCTTAACAAAGAATTTTACAGTCACACTCATCTTTAGAACACCTTGTTAAAAATAATATGAAGAAAACTGGCCTATAGGTGGTGTAAAATGTTATATTTAGACCACCTAATCTCAATGCCCTGGATATGATCTTGCTTGAGAGTCATTAATTTTAACATCTTCTGTCATCTTAAAAGACTGGAAAATTCCCAAATCAGCAAGTTTTGTCTCCTGTTTTAATAGTCTTTATCTTAAACATTTAAAAAAAATTCCCTTCATGTTTTACTACAGGCAGCAAGAAGAAACCAGGAAGCACTTTTGGCTGTTTGGATGGAAATCCTCTTAGCTAGATAACTCAATTATTAAGTACAGTTTCCTCCAGCTCATTAGGTACATTTTACTTTTCATAAACTGCAGGTGTAGTGGACTTTCCTCTTCACACTCCCCAGGCTCTTCCTCCTGCCTCTCCTTTCTGCCAGGCATCCTAGGTGCACCACTGTGATCCACTTAGAACGTGTTTGCTCAGTGAGATAACCGGGAGCGATTCCCTGGCTTCAGTGTGCCTACTGGCCAGAGACTATGTACCTTTCCCTAAGAACTTCATGTTTTCGCTGTCCAACTTCTATCACCTGGCTAGGTCAGTTGCAATAGCTCATACAAGCGACTGGCAGGGATTTCTAGTGCACATGTGCACAAACATACACGTGTACACAGTAACATCACTGAGAGGAAACTTGTCCATATGCAGAAGTACAAGCTTTCTTTTCCAGGAACATGAATTTTGGGAAGCACTCAAATTTCTACACACACATGTGCACAAACATGCACGTGTACACAGTAACATTGCTGAGAGGAAACTTGTCCATATGCAGAAGTACAAGCTTTCTTTTTCAGGAACATGAATTTTTTGGTAAGCACCCACATTTCTTTGTCCTTGTTTTTTCACTTGCTCATCGATCATGTCATGTTACACTTCTAACTCTGTGCCTTTTCCTCAAAGGTTACAAAACCTTGGCATTTGCTATTGACAGGGACTGCCTGCAGAGCAGCGGGCAGGGTTGGAAGTTCTTGCCATGAACAGCTGTATAACATGTGCCTGCCTTCTGCATTCTCCCATCACCTTGGACAGCTTCACAGTACCAGTCACGTTGGCCTGATCCATTGCCTGTGCATTCCTTCAGGGGACCAGAAAACAAGGACCTCTGAGCTCAGCTGACTTGAAGAACTGCTTTCTCGGTGTGCACCTATCTAGGTCATTCCTTGTCAATGTTGTGCCCCTCTTGCTAGCCTACCACCCCTTACAGCCCACAGCATTCTGAAGGAGGCCCCTGTTCTTCCTATCTGTGTAGCTTTCTGTGTGTACCATTTCCTGTGCCCCCGTGCTATCTCCATGTAGCAGGAAAAGGCCAGAAACGCCTGAGCCTCCAAAAGCCCCAGAGACTGTGATAGGCCTGGTCTGATCCAAGGTTGTGAAGAAGGTGCACATGGATACAGGGTCTCTTCGATACAAAGAATGGAACCGGAGGCCATAAAAGTAAGGTGGCATCCCTACACGTCTTCCTTTCTGTTTAACACTACCCATGCACATGGAGTCCCCCAACAGATGATGCCCTGGGAAACCTGCAGTTTCTGGGCCCAGAGCTAATGCCTCCTTGGACAGAAAGCAGCTTTACTATCTCAAATGGACCAAGAGGGCTTGAAACACCCATGCCTCAGTGATTTGCTAAATGCCAAGGCTCTCTTTCAGTTGCTCTCATTAGGCCCAGGTAGGACTCCCTACAGTCACGCATCCCTGCTTCCCTACACAGCCCCTGTGCCAAGGAAGCCAGTGCCGGTTGGGCCCAGGGACATCCAAGACGGTCACCTGGAAGGCACATCCCTCTGAGTGTCACCTGGGTGCAGATCCCCTACAACACAATCAGAGATTCTGCTCCAGCAAGACTACCAGAATCCTCCTTCAGGGGCAGACGTGCACCTTTGCCCCTCAGGCCCCAAAGCCAGGGGCAAGACCCCCCCAAAAAAGAAGGAATTCATGTCAGAACTTTCAGCACGGACCATGGGGTATCTTTGGCAGGACCACTATTGCCTAGAGTCTGGACCCTGAAAACCAGCAGGCCCTGAACTGCCCCAGGGGCTTTGTCTCCCACTCTCCTGAGGTCCCTTGGGACATGCAGTTTACCCACCGCCCTTGTCTTTTCTCTGTTCCCTCCCTCACAGGCATATCCCTGGCATAGGGTCACACAGGTAAACCCACTTGCGCTTTCCTCGCCTTTCGGCACTGCCAGGGAGGCAGGCTGGAAGTGCCTGGAGGCATGCCACGCTTACAGCATGTCTCTCCTAGGATGCCTGTGGTTTTGCAGATACAGCATACTTTAGCACGTCTCATGTTTTGTGTCACATCGTGCCAGTGTGTGCCACCCTCAGGGAGGGCGTGTGCTGGCTGCTGGGCTGATCCAGGGCAGCACTGGCCCAGGATCTCCTTTTCACATGTGTGTGGAACAAGTCTCCAGTGCAGCAGGCATCTGTGACTCTTTCTCCTTCAGCTCTCTGCCCATCTGCAGGACCTTAGCCTCACCATCCCGGGTCTTGCCATAGCCACGTCCACCATTTCCACAGGCCAGCCCATGGCCCCACACACTGAGGGCTCCACAGGCAGTGGTTTCAAAGCCCCACCCCACATGATTTGCTCTGTGTGAATCCTTAGACCATGAACCCCTCTTCCTGGTCCAAACACACACAACAACATGGTAGAACTGATGAGTGTGTTTTGTATCTGGTCTAATTGCAGATATCTGGAGCCACAGTCTGGAGTTATCACTGGCCATCCTTTCCTCGTTCCCATCCTGGGCAGGGTCAATGCAGAGATACGGCGACAAACCACCTTCAGCCTGGTCCTCATGACTCCTCTTCTGGTTGCTCAGCACCTCCTCTCCTGCCACCTTCATCTCTGCTCTGCCCTGGGCTGGACACACACACACACACACACACACACACACACACACACAGCCAGCATAAATAAGCACACGTGTGTATACACACACATGCTCAGCACGGGGACACAAATGCAAACAGGGAACATAGGTGTTTCAGGAGGTGAAGACGACTGAGGCCAGCAATGTCGGAGATGGCGACAGTAGGCACCAGGGTTTTCTCCCCTTTTCATATTTTCCTTAGCCATTTTAAAAAAGTGCCAATCCCAGTGATGTCAAGAATTCACACAGATCCCAAAGTCAGCACACAGGTGCACTGGGAACCCGGAGAGGACACCTTTTCAATGATAGGCCTTCCCAGGGTAAGGGGCGGAGTGAAGTGCCCAGGCAATCTCAAACTCAGTGAGCAGCAGGAGGCCAGGGGATGGAAGGACCCACAAAGGATGATTCTGACAAAGATACTTAATACACACTGCCTCTAGTAGTATCACCTGGACTCTGGTGCTGCCACCACAGCTGATTTGATGGAGACTTGCTTCACTCATGGACACACACCAAGTCCCCAAATAGACAGTCTCAGGAGGTCCCCTGCTACATGCACAACCCAAATTCAGGCTCCACAGCCAGCTTGCATGAGTCTGAGCATCCCCATTTGGGAAAGGACAGTGTCCCTGTAGTATCACACGACTGTCCCTTCAGGCCCACCTTCAGACCCCATCTCCACATATGTTTCTGTCAGTTACTCTCATGGAAGAGAACCTTCCTGCCCAGGGTACTACTTCAGGGGATCGTCCCACACATCTTGGCCGACAATCTGCTGGCAATACGAGCAAGGTGAGCAGCAGCCAAGAATCCCAAAATGAATTGCTAACTGTGTTCAGGCCCAAAGCAACCACACCTCAGCAATCCTGTTCAGTTCTGAGCAGTTGTGACCTGACAACCAGCCGAGAAAGTTAAGGCTCCTGGTGTCCATGCTGTGGCTGGATGCTCCCCGTTCAAAGTCCCAGAACCAGTGGACAGGAGTGGAACAACGTGCCCTATACCCTACAGAGAGACGGGAGTGGGTGTGGATCCCACAGGTGGACAATCCACAACCTTGCACACCCACACTCATCACCCCAGGAACCACGTTTTACAAGTGATGTCAAGGTAATTCTACTTAGTGGTCACTGTGTTCAAGAAGTAGGGGGTCCTGAAAGGAAAATATCAACTTGCAGTGGGACGATGGATGGCTCCGCAACAGCACCTGTCAGGATAGGGAGGAGGGAAAAGGTTCCTGTGCCTCCTCCTCTTCCTGAGCAGCAGACTTCAAAGAGAAGAAAGGATACAGCTATGGCCCAGAAGCAAGGGATGCCCCAGGTGATGGCGATCCTCCAAGCCAAGTCAGGCTTCCTCCTCTGATGGTTCTTGCACATGAACTGGAAGTAGGCCCTGCAGTTTTTCTTATGCTCAGAGCTCAGTTCCACCAGCAGGGCAGCCAGTGCCTGCAGCGCGTCTTGCCCTGGAAGCTCAATAGCGCTCCCGGGCCTTTCCTGGCCCTGCTCCTCCACCGTCTTCTCAGCTCCTGGAGAAGCCCTATTGCTGCTCCTCATCTGCCACAACCTCCACCTCCTCCATGACGTCTTCTGCAAGCAGCTAGAACAACCACCAATCCCCACCACGTCTCCATCCACCAGGGGCTCACTGTCATCCACCGCCTCCACCTGCATAGGTGGCTCCTTTGCCTGGCATGACAACTTGTGGCTGCAAGGTCCCAGCCTCAAAAGCCTGAGGATGGCAGGCCAAACCCAGCGCCCTGAAACCGGGCTCACAACTAGGAAGGTCTGGGGTCCCAGGATGCTCCCGCATTCCTCTGACTGCCTTTCACACTCCTCTTGGCCCTGGTCGTGACCCAGGCTGGGGCAGATGCGAAGGGACGGGACATAATAGCACAACAAGTGGTGTGCAAATGCGGCTCAGGCTTCAGGAATCCTGTGGGACCCACTAGCTCTTTGGGGCGGGGAGTGAGGGGATGGTAGGGAAGCGGGGGCTGGTGTGTGTCCGGTGGCCTGAGGCTGAAGAAAGGGGGTGGCAGACAGCGGGACGGGCCCTGGGGAAATCAGCCGAATAGGCGGATCCCTAGGCTGTGAGCCACGCACAGGCTGCTGGCCCAAATCTAGTCCAAAGAGTGTGGTGGCGGCACCCTTATGGACACACCCCCTCAAACGTAGGGCATCTTCCACAGTTCCTGGGCTACAGCCACACCATATACCACTCCAGGGAGGTAATGGGTTTTGCATCTGCTGACCCCAGGCGCTTTCCAGGCTCTGGAAATTCCAACGACGGGTTCCTGCTTCGCAGTCTGAACAGCACACTCCTGTGTCCCTCAGGACCCTCAGTAACTGAGAACTCTCCCTGATATCCAAAGGATAAACAGGGGCTCCACGTGGCTGGATACTTTTCTCCATGGGACAGAGAACCTGTTGTTGTCCGGATGCTAGGGGAGAAGGGAAAAACCCCACTGTTTGCTACGGTTGATCTCCACTGTTCAGGGACACCAGAGCCTTAGGGTACAGAGCTGGCTCTGTGGCTCTGCTTCTGGGTTGTGTACCAAGGGCTGGTGTCTGTTTGTCTCCATCTCTCTAAGTGGTGCTCGTGCTGTCTGCCACTCTCTGGACACCAGTGCTCATACAAGAAGTTTACATGAGAAGGCAAGCCCTGCTCCTCCTTAGTGAGTTGCACCCACGGGAGATCAGACTTTGTCAGTCCACACATTCGGAGAGTGCTTTCTCAAACTCGAAAGTCAACAGTGGGCGGTCACTGCTGAACTGCAGAAGGTGCGGTGCCACCTCCCTCCCTCGCTGGACAGACGTGAATGCTGCAAAGGCCTCAGGTACCTTGGCCACACTTTGCACAGATGGAGAAATGGGACATGGCCTGGGGCCTGAGGGAACTCCCTGAACATTATTTGAATACCTGCCAGGGAGATGGTAAGGACAGCTCCCCATTAAGTTCCATGACACACTGGTGCCAGAAACATGCACGGCTGCCAATTTACCCTATCGAGGCCCTTTCAAAGTGGTTCTGTTCTCCATGTGAGAACACATTCAAGCCTGCCCGGTCACCCAAGCCTGTGGGGCTGGGAGCAGCAAGAGGATCAAGCTAAGCCATCCGTCCTATAGTCCTGATACCCAATATATGTGTTCTGCAAAGAGTGCAAAGAGTGATGATTCAACCTGGAAGACTGCAGGTAGCAGGTGCTTATGCTGCAGTTCTGGTCCATCACTGAAACCACGCAAAAAAGGCAAGGGTTGCTCATGCTCATGGTAAGGTCAGGAAAGTATGCCTGGCACTTGGGAAGGATGGAAAGGCCCTTGTATCCGGAGTATAAGGGCTGTGGGTCACCCACCATGGCTTCTGTGTCTGGGATTGCAGCCTGTTCTGTGTCTCAGACCTTCTGCACTCTCACTGGTCGCCCCCAGGCACTTTCTTCCGGCCTCTCCTTTCTGCCAGGCATTCCTTGCTGTACCACTGTGATTCCACTCAGAACTTGCTCACTCAGTGAGATAGCGGGATCAGTAAGTACCCTGGCTTCAGTGCTTCTGCTAGCTAGAATCTACGTACCTTTTCCTATGGCTTTCATGTTTTGCTATTCAACTTCCATCACCTGGTTAGGTCAGTTCTGACAGCTCATACTCATCAGCGTACTGGCAGGCGCATCTGCACGCACATGCGTGAACACACTAACGTCCCTGAGAGGAAACTTGCACATATGCAGAAGTACAAGCTTTCTTCTCCAGGAACATGACTTTTGGTAAGCACCCGACTTTCTTTGTCCTGGCTATTTTTTTTCACTTGCTCATCAATCATGTCAGGTTGCACTTCTAACTCTGTGACAGCACCAAGAGTGTTTGAACCACCCATGCTTCACTGATTTACTAAATGCCAAGACTCCCTTTCAGTTGCTCTCATTGGGCCAGGTAGGTCTTCATACAATCAGCTATACCTGCTTGCCCACACAGCTGAAGTGCCAATGAAGCCTGTCCTTGGTTCATCTAAGACAGTCACTGGGAAGGCAGGGTCCATCTGAGTGTCACCTGGGGCAGATCCGCTATGACAAAATCAGAGAATCTGCTCCAGCAAGACTGCCAGAATCCTCCCTCAGGTGCAGCCATGCTCCTTTGCCCGTCTAGACCCACAGCCAGGGGCATGACCCCAGAGGAAAGAAGGAATTCACGTCAGGACTTTCAGCACGAGCCATGGGTTGGTTATCTTTGGCAGGACTGCTATTGCCTAGACCCTGACCCTGAAAACCAGCAGGCTTCAAATTGACCCCAGGGGCTTCCCTGTCTCCCACTCTCCAGAGGTCCCTTGGGACATGCAGTAAGCCCACCATTCTTGCTTCCTCCCTGTTCCCTCCCTCATAGGCACATCCTGGCAGAGTGCCACATATGGACACCCACCCCTGCACTTTCTTTGCCTACCTGCACTGCCAGGGAGGCTGGAAGTGCCTGGAGCCATGCCACATTCACACCCTGTCTCTCCAAGGATGCCTGTGGTTTTTCACGGACAGCCTACCTTAGCTCATCTTGTGTTGTGCGTCACATAATGTGAGTGTGTGCCACCCTCATGGAAAGAGTGTGCTGGCTGATGGGCTGATCCTGGGCAGCACAGGCCCAGGACATTCCTGGTTCTCCTCCATGTGTGGAACAAGACTCCAGTGCAGCAGACAATCTGTGCCTCATTCTCCTTTGGGTCTGCCCTTCTCTGCAGGACCTTAGCCTCCTCACCACCCAGTCCTGCCGTAGCCACGTCCACATTTCACAGAAACGGCCATGTGCCCACAGACTGAGGGCTCTACAGCCAGTGGTTTCAAAGACCCACCCATCTGATTTGTCCTGGGTGAATCCTCAGAGCATGTAACCCCTCTTCCCAACAAACACAATAGCAAGGTAGAAATGGTGAGCGTGTTTTTGTATTTGGTCTTCATCTCTGCATCTGCCTTCACACACACACACACACACACACACACACACACAACACAAACACATCAGACACAAGCACATGTGTGTATACACACACATGCTCAGCATGAGGACACAACCCAAGCAGGAAACAAAGGTGTTTCCTGTGTTCCCTGTCCACCTCCTCCCGAGCTCTTCCATATTTTCCCAAGGTAGCCTGAAGCTCTTCCAATGCAGCATGTGCGGTGGTGCTGAGCCACCGAGTGGTGGATGTGGACATTCACAGAAGATCCCAAAGTCAGCACACAGGTGCACTGGGACCCCGGAGAGGACGCCCTTGCAATGATAGGCCTTCCCAGGGTAAGGGGGGAGTGTAAGGCCCAGGCAATCTCAAACTCAGTGAGCAACAGGAGGCCAGGGATGGCAGGACCCATGGAAGGATGATTCTGACAAAGAAACTTAATTCACCCTGCCTCTAGTAGTATCACCTAGGACTCACTCTGCAACCACAACTGATTTGAGGGGACTTGCTTCACTCACAGACACACTGAATCCCCAAGCCCCAGTCTCAGCAGGCCACCTGCTACATGCATGGCCCAAATTCAGCCAGCTTCATGAGACTGAGCATCTGCATTTGGGAAAGGACAGTGTCCCGGCTAGTACACGGCTGTCCCTTCATGGCCACCTCCAGACCCCTTCACCACATGTGTTTCTGTCATGGAAGAATCTTCCCTCCTGGGGTAGTCCTTCAGGGGATCATCCCACTGGTCTTCACCGATAATCTGCTGGCAACACTTTGCTGCTGAGCAAGCTCAGCCCTGGTCTGACCAGGATCCGAACCCTCACACGAGCAGCCAAGAACTCCAACAACAATCATTAACTGTATGCAGGACAAAAACAATACCACCTCAGCAATCCTGTTTGATTCTGGGCAGTTGTGGCCTGACAACCAGTTGAGAAAGTTAAGGCTCCTGGTGTCCAGCCTGCAGCTGGTGCTCCCTGTTCAAAGTCCCAGAACCAATGGACTGGAGTGGAACGATGTCCCCTATACCTGCAGGAAGAGAGGGGAGATGGGTGTGGATCCCATAGGTGGATCATCCACACCCTGCACACCCACAATCATCATTCCCAGGACTCACGTTTTACCAGTGATGTCAAGGTAATACTCCTTAATGATCACTCTTTTCAAGAAATAGGGGTGGTCCGAAAGGAAAAGATCAGCTTGCTGCATGACCGTGGATGGCTCGCACCTGTACCTGCTAGGATAGGGAGGAGGGAAAAGGTGCAAGCTTCTAGGGTCCTCAGCTTGCCTCCCAGGCAGGCATTAACAGCTTCCACGAAGCCTCTCCAAACTCTCACAGTGTAGGACATGGATAACATGATCCTCCCACACCCACCAAGTCCCATACCCACCTGTCCTCAGTCTCCCTCACTGACATTCAAGTCGATCATGTAGCTGAGAAAGTCTTTATCTTGGTCGCTGATCATGACAGAAACTTGAGGGTGGTTCATAATCTGCTTGAGGTCAAGGAGCCATTTTATGCCACATGCTGGGCCAAGAAGAGCCAGGAGCATCAGCCCTAGTCTGGGGTGGAAGAAGGACATGGGAACAGGCATCTTCAAGGATGCTGGGCACTTCTGCTTACCCAGCCACTACTGATGAGCTCAGGCCCTGCCATACCATCAGACAAGCTCATGGCTCTGTGTTCCTGGTGGTGTTCTGCATCTGAGGTGGTCTGCATTCCCAAGCAGGGGCTGTTTCTGATAGCTATTATTTCCCAGACCTGTGTATGCTGGGTAGTGGCATGTCACTGCTTACATGGTAGGACTTACAGTTTTTGACAAACCATGTCTGAAAGCAAAGGGTTGGTGTTGGCTAGTGTATGTCTACATATGTTGTGTTGTGTGTGTGTGTGTGTGTGTGTGTGTGTGTGTACTCCCAGATCTCAGTTATTTTGGAATCATTCACCTTTACAACAATAACTGTCAGCTAAGGCTGCCCTGGTGTACTGTCTCTGTCCTTTCTGACTTAGAGGCTGTTCCTCCTCAGATCAGGCCTGAAGTAGACACACAAAGTCATGGCTGCGACACTTACAGGTGTGGCCCTGCCCAGACCCTACTCAGCTGTGCCTTTGGAGCCTGCCAACTGCCCAGTACCACACTTCCTTCAGGGTCCACCAGCACCCATCTTGCGCCCTTGCCTCCACCCCTCCTCCTGCTCCTGCCTCTGCACCTCCCCTCCTCCTGAGCAGCGGACCACAGGGAGTAGCAGAAAGGATACCACGTTGGCCCAGAAGCCAGGGATGCCCTGGATGATGGCACTCTTCTGAGCCAAGTCACGCTTCCTCCTCTCATGGCTCTTGCACGTGAACCAAACGTAGGCCCTGCAGGTTTTCTCAGGCTCAGAGCTCAGATCCCCTTGCAGGGTCGCCAGTGCCTGCAGCACATCTAGTGCCGGAAGCTCACTCGGGCCTCCAGGCCTTTCCTGGCACTGCTCCTCCACCGTCTTCTCCTCCAGCTCGGGAGGACCCCTGTTGCTGCTCCTCATCCGGCACAACCTCCACATCCAAAATGATGTCCTCTGCAAGCAGCTGGGAACCCATCTGATCCTGCCATCTCCACCTGGGCCTCCGTCCTCTCCTGCCTCCACTCTGAAGAGGGTGGCATCTTCGCCTGGTGTGACCACTGGTGGCTGCAACGTCCCAGCCATGCACAGCATCACCAGGACAGGCCACGGGCCCCATTCCCCTGAGCACCCAGGCTCACAACTAAGAAGGTCCGGGGTCCCAGGACGCTCCCATTCCTCTGACTGCTCTCACTCCTCTTGGCTCTGGCCATGACCCCAGCCTGGGTCAGATGCTAAGGACAGGACATAATAGCACCACAGCAAGTGGTGAGCAATGGGGCCCAGGGTGCAGTAATCCTGTGGGGCCCACTAGCGTTTTTGGTGTGGGAGTGTGGGGCATGGTTCAGAGGCTATGGCTGGTGTGTGTGTGTGGGGTGGCCTGAGACTATAGAAAATGGTGGTGGCAGCCCAGGACAGGGTGAACGGCCCTGGGACATCAGCAACAGGCGGGGCTCTAGGCTGTGAGCCATGCACAGGCAGCTGAACCAAATCTAGACCAATGGCCGAGAGGGTAGTGGACAGCACACGATGGACACACCCCTAGACCGGAGGCATCTTCCGTGGTTCCTGGGATCTGCTCCACTGCGTGGCCAGACTCTGCTCCAGAGAGCTAGCAGGTTTTGCATCTGCCGCTACCTCAGGCGCTGTCATTGTCTGGTTCTGGAAATTCCAACCACGGATTCCTGATCCACAATCCAAACAGCACACTCCTGTGTCCCACAGGACCTTCAATAACTGGGAGCTCTCCCTGAGTATCCAAAGGATACACAGGGGTGCCAAGTGGCTGGATACTTTTCTCCATGGGACAGAAAGACTGTTGCTGGCCGGATGCTAGGGGAGTAGGGAAAAACCCCACCGTTTGCCACGTTGATCTCATTGTTCAGGACACCAGGACCTTAGGGTACAGAGCTCTCTCTGTCTCTTTGTCTCTGCTTTGGCATAGCACTGTTTGGAGCAATCCTTCCTTGTGTGTACCAGGGCTGGTGTCTGTGTGTCTCCATCTCTTTAAGTGTGCTGTTGCCATTTGCCACTGTATGGACACCAAGCTCATAGGAGAAGCTTATCCTTGGAGTGAAGGCAAGCCCTTCTCCTCCTGAGTGAGTTGCACCAACGGGAGATCAGATTTTTTAGTCCACAGGTTTGGAGAGTGCTTTCTCAATCTTGAAAGCCAACAGTGGGCAGTCACTGCTGAAACGCAGAAGGGGTCGGGTAACCCTCCCTCCCTCACTGGACAGACATGAACCTGCACAGGCCTGAGGTGGCTTGGCCACACTTTTCACAGAGGGAGAAATGGGGCATGCTCTGCTGGCATGAGGAAGCTCCCTGAACCTTGTTCAAATTCCTGCCAGTGAGTCGCTAAGGACAACTCCCTGTTAAGTTCGTGACTCACTGGTGCGGGAGACATGTACGTCTGCCCATTTACCCTATCGAGGCCCTTTCAAGTGGTTCTGTTCTCCATCTGAGAACATACCAGCCTGCCCAGTTACCCAATCCTGTGGGGCTGGGAGCAGCAACAGGAGCAATCTAAGCCATCCATCCTATAGTCCTGACCCCCTATATATGCTTTCTGCAAAGAGTACAAAGAGTGATGTTTCAGACTGGAAGACTATGCAGGTAGCAAGTGCCTATGCTGCCGTGCTTGGTCCATTTCTGAAACCTCACATAAATGGCAAGTGTTGCTCATGCTCATGGTATCAGGGAAAGAATGCCCAGTGTTGAGAAGGATGGAAAGGCCTTTGTAGCTGCATGTCCAAGGGGCTGTGGGGTCACCCACTGTGGCTTCTGTGTCTGGGATTGCAGCCTGTTCTGTGTCTTGGATCCTCTGCACTCTCACTGGTGGCCCCCAGTCAATTTCTTCCTGCCTCTCCTTTCTGCCAGGCTTCCTGGGTGCACCACTGTGATTCCACTTAGAAACTGCTCACTCAGTGAGATAACAGGCATTGGTACCGGCTCCAGTGCTTCTCATGGCCTGAGTATGTACCTTTCCCTAAGGCTTTCATGTTTTCGCTATCCAACTTCCATCACCTGGCTGGTCAGTTCCAACACTTCATATTCACAAGCGTACTGTCAGGCAATTTTGTGCGCACATATGCACACACATGCGTGTGTACACACTAATATCCCTGACAGGAAACTTGCAGATATGCAGAAGTACAAGCTTTCTTCTCCAGGAACATGAGTTTTGGTAACCACCCGAGTTTCTTTGTCTGGTTATTTTCTTTCACATGCTCATCGATCATGTCAGGTTGCACTTCTAACTCTGTGATTTAGCCTCAAAGGCTACAAAATTTGGCATTTGCTCCTGACAGGGACCAATCTGCAGAGAATGGGCAGGTTGGAAACGCTCGCCCTGGACAGCTGAGTGACAGGCACCTGCGTTCTGCATTCTCCCATCACCTTGGACAGCTTCCCAGTACCAGTCAGGCTATTCTGATCCATTGTCTGTGCAATCCTTCAGGGGACCAGAAAACAAGGACGTCTGGGCTCAGCTGACTTGGAGAAACTGTCTTCTTGGTGTGCACCTATCTAGGTCATTCCTGGTCAAAATTCGTGTCCCCTTTTGCTAGCCTACCACCCCTTAGGGCCCACAACATTCTGAGTGAGGCCCCTGTTCTTTCTATCTGTGTGGCTTTCAATGTGCACCTGTCTACCTGTGCTTCCAAGTGCTATCTCCCTTTAGCAGGAAAAGGCCAAAGAGATGCCGAGCCTCCAAGGGCCCCAGGGACTGTGATGGGCCTGTGTGTGATCCAGTGCTGTGAGGATTCGTGTTTATGTTTGGAAAAACCAATACTAATAAAAATAAAAAACAAAAAAT
>NW_017212841.1:0-16182 GCF_001704415.2 Capra hircus | reverse complement strand
AGCAAGCACCTGCTCCCACCACCCCGCCCCCCACCCAGGCCCCCGCCCACCCCGGCAGCACGCCCCTGAAACAACACTGTCTTCCCAGAAAAGAGTACGGAGAAGCCATGTGTGTGCCAAAGGAGCAAGATGAACGAACGATGCCACGCCCTCCGAATTTGGGCACACCTGACGCCTCGGAACCCCGGGCCTGGCCGATGGGTCCCAGCCGTTCTCGGGTGGGAGGGGGGTCAACACATTGGCCGAGAGCCCTTGCCCAGGCCACCCGCAAATCCCCTGAGATGTGATCCGACCACAGGGACCGAGGGCAAACGTACCGCTTGAGGTGCTGGAGGAGCCGAACCAAGCCATGGTGGGAGAGGCAACACGGGCAACGCTGCAGACTGCTGGCCGAGTGGGCGGGGACCCAGCAGCTTAGGACTCTGGAGAACGGGAGGCGTCTCCGCCACCATTGACGTCAATAGGGTTTGGGTGGGTAGATGGTGGGGCGTCGCCCCTGGCCTCTTTCCAAGCAGAGACCCTGGACGGAGTCCCGTGGAGCGATGTGGGCTTTTCCCGGGCACGGCTGAGCCCTGGACGCCAAGATCCCCGTTGGGGTGGGCGGCAGTTCGCGCGCTTTGGTTGTGGGCCCTCCCTCGCAGCGGGGGGTGGGATCAACCCCGGGTGGATCAATCAGGGGCCCTCAGCAGTGCCAAGGGAGCTCACCGCCCAGGAAACGCCCCAAGGTCCCTTTGAATTGGCCACCAACGGCCCCCTTTCCCAGCCTGCCTTGCTCTGGGATTTCCCGCCTTTTCACATTCCACAGGTCGCCTGGCCTCGACTGTCCCCCGCTGGCTCCTCCGAGGCATTCCGGGACACCAGACGCTCTCTCCAGCGCTTCCACCTAGATGCTCGCTGTCCTCGCCTCCGTTTCCCCCATGCCCCCTCCCCAACTTCTCCATGGGCTCTTGGCATCCTTTCCCTACAGCAGTCCCAGATGCCAGCCGCCGAGGGCTTTGAGTTGCCCTGGAGCCCAAGGCTCGGGCCAGAGACCTGAGGGCCAGCGTCTGGACTGGCATCTAATGCCATTTGGGCTTTTCTCACGTGGAGCCTGAGGCCCGCACCTCCGCGGGCAACCCCCAGCGCGAGTGCTCTGGAGACACCCGCCCAAGGGGACAGTGTATCCCCTACTGTGGGGAAGGAGGTTCCTGTTTTCCCTGCACTGGTTCGACTTCACGCCGAGGATCGACTCACACCATGGTGGCAAGTGAATAGCCCTGTGGGAAAGCCTCATGGGAAAGACTCCAGGGAAAGCCACAGATTCCTTGATCCACGAGAAGGGAAGCGTGACACTGCTGCTACCGCTCGGAGGAAAGCGCACGTGCATGACCCCACTCGAGCGAGGACTGACGCAAGCTTGGGAGACTCCAGAAGTACGCCAAGATCCATGTCAGCAGCTGGAGAGGAATCCTCAGGTTCCGGTCCCGACTCCACACAAGGTCTTAGGCCCCGGCATCGACGGGAGAGGAATCCTGAGAGGCCCCCTAGTACCTCGCATGGGGACTGGCCTTTCCTGAGGTCACCAGAGCGGGTCCCTGAGGTCTCCGTCGTAACTCGAGAGCACCTGCCGCAACTCGAGAAAATCCAGGAGGTTCTCCCCTGCAGGCGAGATGAGGCCCGTTTCCACTGAGGTGTCTCGAGGCTAATCACACGTGAACTCTGGAACTTCTAAAGAGTCTTTCACAGTCATGCTGCAACTCAAGAAGTTCCCCGACATACCCGTCTCCACTCAAGAAGAAGCACGAGGGTCCTGGCCACATCCAGAGGAGCTGCGTTTCCGGCTCGTAGCTCGAGATGAGGGATCCTTTCCCTACTTGGTCGGGAAAGAATTCCCGGCATTCCATCGCATCTCAAGAGGAGGCGCTCTCCAAAGGAAAGGGGAGAGGAACTGCAGGGTCGTGCCACCATTCCAAGACTCCCCCAGATGTCTCAGTCCATTCCATAGGAACCTGTTTTCCCTGCACTGCCTCGGCTTTCACGCCGAGGATTGACTCACACCTCCGAGACACGTGGGACAGCCCTGTGGAGAGCCTCGTGGGAAAGACTGGAGGGAAAGTCACAGATCCCTTGGTCCACGCAAGCAGAAGCGTGACACTGCTGCTACAGCATGGGAGGAAAGGGCACGCTCATGCCCCCACTCGAGACGAGGCCTGAATCCCCTGGGGAGAATCCAGAGGTAGCCCAAGATCCATGTCAGCACTGGAAAGGAATCCTCAGGTTCCGGTACCGACTGCACACAAGGTCTTAGGCCCCGACATCGACAGGAGAGGAATCCCGAGAAGACCCCGAGCAACTCGCATGGGGACTGGCCTTTCCTCAGGCCAGCAAAGCGGGTCCTTGAGGTCCAGGTCGTAAGTCGAGAGCACCTGCCGCAACTCGAGAATATCCAGGAGGTTCTCCCTTCCAGGCGAGATGAGGCCCATTTCTGCTGAGACGTCTCGAGGCTAATCACACCTAACCTCTGGAAGTTCCAAAGGGTCCTTCAAACCCTTTCTGCAACTCAAGAAGTTCCCCGACATACCCATTTCCACTCCAGAGGAAGCACGAGAGTCCGCCCACATCCAGAGGAGCCCCGTTTCCGCCTCATAGCTCGATAGGAGGCATCCTTTCCCTGCGTGGTCGGGAAAGAATTCCCGGCGTTCCCGTTACATCTCAAGAGGGGGCGCTCTCCACAGGAAAGGCGAGAGGAACTCCAGTGTGGTCCACCTTTCCCAGATCCCCCAGATGTCTCAGTCCATTCCACGGAAGCCTGTTTTCCCGGCACTGCCTCAACTTTCAAGCCGAGGATTGACTGACACCACGGTGGCACGTGGGACATCACTGTGGGAAAGCGTCGTGGGAAGCCTGGTGGGAAAGCGTCGTGGGAAAACCTCGTGGAAAGCCTCGAGGGAAAGCCACTGATTCTAGGATACACGGGAAGGGAAGCGTGACACTGCTGCTACAGCTCGGGAGGAAAGCGCACGTGCATGCCCCCACTCGAGACAAGGCCTGACTCCCCTGAGGAGACTCCATAAATACCCCAAGGTCCATGTCAGCACTGGAGAGGAATCCTCAGGTTCCGGCACCGACTCCACACAAGGTCTTAGGCATCGGCATCGGCAGGAGAGGAATCCCGAGAGGCCCCCTAGCAACTCGCATGGGGACTGGCGTTTCCTGAGGCCACCAGAGCGGGTCCCTGAGGTCCCCGTCGTAAGTCGAGAGCACCTGCCGCAACTCGGGAAAATCCAGGAGGTTCTACCCACCAGGCGAGATGAGGCCCATTTCCGCTGAGGTGTCTCGAGGCTAATCACACCTAACCTCTGGAACTTCCAAAGGGTCCTTCACACCCTTGCTGCAACTCAAGAAGATCCCTGACATACCAGTCTCCACCCGAGAGGAAGCACGAGAGTCCCACTCACATCCAGAGGAGCCCCGTTTCCGCCTCCTAGCTCGAGAGGAGGGATCCTTTCCCTGAGTGGTCGGGAAAGAATTCCCGGCGTTCCCATCGCATCTCAAGAGGAGGCGCTCTCCACAGGAAAGGCGAGAGGAACTCCAGGGTCGTGCCACCATTCCCAGAGTCCCCCAGATGTATCAGTCCACTCCAGGGAAACCTGTTTTGCCTGTACAGCCTCGACTTTCAAGCCGAGGATCAGCTCACACAACGGTGGCACGTGGGACAGCCCTGTGTGAAAGCCTCGTGGGAAAGCGTCGTGGGAAAGCCTCGAGGAAAAGCCCCTGATGACTTGATCCACGCGAAGGGAAGCGTGACTCTGCTGCTCCAGCTCGGAAGGAAAGCGCACGTGCATGCCCCTACTCGAGACGAGGACTGACTCCCCTTGGGAGACTCCAGAAGTACACCAAGATCCATGTCATCACTGGAGAGGAATCCTCAGGTTCCGGCACTGACACCACACAAGGTCTTAGGCCCCAGCATTAACGGGAGAGGAATCCCGAGAGGCCCCAGAGCAACTCGCATGGGGACTGGCCTTTCCTGAGGCCACCAGAGCGGGTCCCTGAAGTCCCCGTCGTAAGTCGAGAGCACCTGCCGCAACTCGAGAAAATGCAGGAGGTTCTCCCCTCCAGGCGAGATGAGGCCCATTTCCGCTGAGGCGTCTCCAGGATATTCACCTAACCTCTGGAACTTCCAAAGGGTCCTTCACACCCTTGCTGCAACTCAAGAAGTTCCCCGACATACACGTCTTCACTCGACAGGAAGCACGAGAGTCCCGCCCACATCCAGAGGAGCCAGGTTTCCGCCTGCTAGCTCGAGAGGTGGGATTCTTTCCCTGAGTGGTCGGGAAAGAATTCCCGGCGTTCCCGTCCCATCTCAAGAGGAGGCACTCTCTACAAGAAAGGCGAGAGGAACTCCAGGGTCGTGCCACCATTCCCAGAGTCCCCCAGATGTCTCAGTCCATTCCAGGGAAACCTGATTTCCCTGCACTGCCTCAACTTTCAAGCCGAGGATCGACTCACACCACGGTGGCACGTGGGACAGCCCTGTGGGAAAGCCTCTTGGGAATGCCTCGTGGGAAAGCTCCTGATCCGTTGATCCACGCGAAGGGAAGCGTGACACTGCTGCTACAGTTCGGGAGGAAAGCGCACGTGCATGTCACCACTCGAGACGAGGACTGGCACCCCTGGGGAGACTCCAGAAGTACCTCAAGATTCATGTCAGCACTGGAGAGGAATCGTCAGGTTCCAGCACCGACTCCACACAAGGTCTTAGGCCCCGGCATCGACGGGAGAGGAATCTCGAGAGGCCCCTGAGCAACTCTAATGGGGACTGGCCTTTCCTGAGGCCACCAGAGCGGCTCCCTGAGGTCCCTGGCGTAAGTTCAGAGCACCTGCCGCAACTCGAGAAAATCCAGGAGGTTCTCCCCTCCAGGCGAGATGAGGCCCATTTCCGCTGAGGCGTCTCGAGGCTAATCACATCTAACATCTGGAACTTCCAAAGGGTCCTTCAAACCCTTGCTGCAACATAAGAAGTTCCCCGACATACCCGTCTCCACTCAAGAGGAAGCACGAAGTCCCACCCACATCGACAGTAGCCCCGTTTCCGCCTCCTACCTCGAGAGGAGGGATCCTTTCCCTGCGTGCTCGGGAAAGAATTCCCGGCGTTTCCGTCGCATCTCAAGATTAGACGCTCTCCACAGGAATGGCGAGACGAACTCCAGGGTCGTGCCACCATTCCCAGAGTCCCCCAGATGACTCCGTCCATTCCAGGGAAACCTCTTTTCCCTGCACTGCCTCGACTTTCAAGCCGAGGATCGACTCACACCACTGTGGCACGTGGGACAGCCCTGTGGGAAAGCCTCGTGGGAAAGCCTCGTGGGAAAGCCTCGTGGGAAAGCCTCGAGGGAAAGCCACAGATGCCTTGATCCACACGAAGGGAAGCGAGACTCTGCTGCTACAGCTCTGGAGGAAAGCGCACGTGCATGCCCCCACTCGGGACGAGGACTGACTCCCCTGGGGAGACTCCAGAAGTACCCCAGGATCCATGTCAGCACTGGACAGAAATCCTCAGGTTCCGGCACCGACTCCACACAAGATCTTAGGCCCCGGCATCGACGAGAGAGGAATCCCGAGAGGCCCCGAGCAACTCGCATGGGGACTGGCCTTTCCTGAGGCCACCAGAGTGACTCCCCAGGGGAGTGGGTCCCTAGCAGTGTCATGCTTCCCTTCGCGTGGATCAAGGGATCTGTGGCTTTCCCTCGAGGCTTTCACACGAGGCTTTCCCACGAGGCTTTCCCAGTGGGCTGTCCCACGTGCCACCGTGGTGTGAGTCGATCCTAGGCTTGAAAGTCAAGGCAGTGCAAGGAAAACAGGTTTCCCTGGAATGGACTGAGCCATCTGTGGGACTCTGGGAATGGTGGCACGACACTGGAGTTCCTCTCTCGTTTCCTGTGGAGAGTGCCCCGAGCAACTTGCATGGGGACTGGCCTTTCATGAGGCCAACAGAGCGGGTCTCTGAGTTCCAAGTCGTAAGTCGAGAGCTCCTGCTGCAACTCGAGAAAATCCAGGAGGTTCTCCCCTCCAGGCGAGATGTGGCCCATATCCGATGAGGCGTCTCGAGGCTTATCAACAAGCGTCTGGAACTAACAAACGGGCCTTAAAACCCTAGCTGCAACTCAAGAAGTTCCCCGAAATACACCTCTCCACTCGATAGGAAGCAGGAGAGTCCCGCCCACATCCAGAGTAGCCCCGTTACTGCCTCCTAGCTCGAGAGGAGGGATCCTTTCCCTGCGTGGTCGGTCAAGTATTCCCGGAGTTCCCGACTCATCTCAAGAGGAGGCGCTATCCACAGGAAAGGCGAGAGGAACTCCAGATTCGTGCACCCATTCCCAGAGTCCCCCAGATGTCTCAGTCCATTCCAGGGAAACCTGTTTCCCTACACTGCCTCGACTTTCAGGACTAGGATCCACTCACACCACGGTGGCACTTGGCACAGCCCTTAGGGAAATCTCGAGGGAAAGCCACAGATCCCTTGATCCATGCGAAGAGAAGCGTGACACTGCTGCTACAGCTTGGGAGGAAAGCGCACGTGCATGCCTCCACTCGAGATGAGGACTGACTCCCCTGGGGAGACTCCAGAAGTACCCCAAGATCTATGTCAGCACTGGAGAGGAATCCTCAGGTTCCGGCACCGACTCCACACAAGGTCTTAGACCCCGGCATCGACGGGAGAGAAATCCCGAGAGGCCCCTGAGCAACTCGCATGGGGACTGGCCTTACCTGAGGCCACCAGAGCGGGTCCCTGAGGTCCCCGTCTTAAGTCGAGAGCACCTGCACCAACTCGAGAAAATGCAGGAGGTTCTCCCCTCCAGGGGAGATGAGGCCCATTTCCTCTGAGGCGTCCCCAGGCTAATTACACCTAACCTCTGGAACTTCCAAAGGGTCCTTCACACCATTGCTGCAACTCAAGAAGTTCCCCGACGTACCCGTCTCCACTCGAGAGGAAGCACGAGAGTCCCGCCCACATCCAGAGGAGCCCCGTTTCCGCCTCATAGCTCGAGAGGAGGGATCTTTCCCTGCGTGGTCGGGAAAGAATTCCCGGCGTTCCCGTCGCATCTCAATTGGAGGCACTCTCCACAGGAAAGGAGAGAGGAACTCCAGGGTCGTGCCACCATTCCCAGAGTCTTCCAGACGTCTCAGTCCATTCCAGGGAAACCTGTTTTCCCTGCACTGCCTCGATTTTCAAGCCAAGGATCGACTCACACCACGGTGGTACGTGGGACAGCCCTGTGGGAAAGCCTGGTGGGAAAGCCTCGTGGGAAAGTCTCGTGGGAAAGCCTCATGGGAAAGCCTCGTGGGAAAGCCTCGAGGGAAAGCCACAGATCCCTTGATCCACGCGAAGGGAAGCGTGACACTGCTGCTGCAGCTCGGGAGGAAAGCGCACGTGCATGCCCCCACTCGAGACGAGGACTGACTCCCCTGGGGAGACTCCAGAAGTACCCCAAGATCCATGTCAGCCTTGGAGAGGAATCCTCAGGTTCTGGCACCGAATCCACACAAGATCTTAGGCCCCGGCATCGACGGGAGAGGAATCCTGAGAGGCCCCCGAGCAACTCTCATGGGGACTGGCCTTTCCTGAGGCCACTAGCGCGGGTCCCTGAGGTCCCCGTCGTAAGTCGAGAGCACCTGCCGCAACTCGAGAAAATACAGGAGGTTCTCCCCTCCAGGCGAGATGAGGCCCATTTCCGCTGAGGCGTCTCGAGCGTAATCAGTTCTAATATCTGGAACTTCCAAAGGGTCCTTCACACCCTTGCTGCAACTCAAGAAGTTCCCCGACATACCCGTCTCCACTTCAGAGGAAGCACGAGAGTCCCGGCCACATCCAGAGGAGCCCCGTTTCCGCCTCCTAGCTTGAGAGGAGGGATCCTTTCCCTGGATGCTCGGGAAAGAATTCCCGGCGTTCCCGTCGCATCTCAAGAGGAGGCGCTCTCCACAGGAAAGGCGAGAGGAACTCCAGGGTCGTGCCACCATTCCCAGAATCCCCCACATGTCTCAGTCCATTCCAGGGAAACCTGTTTTCCCTGCACTGCCTCGACTTTCAAGCCGAGGATCGACTCAAACCACGGTGGCACGTGGGACAGCCCTGTGGGAAAGCCTCGTGGGAAAGCCTGGTGGGAAAGCCTCGAGGGAAAGCCACAGATCCCTTGATCCCCGCGAAGGGAAGCATGACACTGCTGCTACATCTCGGGAGGAAAGCGCACGTGCATGCCCCCACTCGAGACGAGGACTGACTCCCCTGGGGAGACTCCAGAAGTACCCCAAGATCCATGTCAGCACTGGAGGGGAATCCTCAGCTTCCGGCCCCGACTCCACACAAGGTCTTAGGCCCCGGCATCGACGGGAGAGGAATCACGAGAGGCCCCCTAGCAACACGCATGATAACTGGCCTTTCCTGCGGCCGCCAGAGCGGGTCCCTGAATCCCCGTCGTAACTCGAGAGCACCTGCTGAAACTCGGGAATATCCAGGAGCCTCTCCATTCCAGGCGACATGAGGCCCATTTCCGCTCAGGCATCTCGAGACTAACCACACCTAACCTCTGGAACTTCCAATGGGTCCTTCACACCCTTGCTGCAACTCAAGAAGTTCCCCGACATACCCGTTCCTCTTCACGTTCTGCCATAATGGTGGTGTCATCTGCATATCTAAGTTGATTGATATTTCTACCGGCAATCTTGATTCCAGCTTATGTATCTTCCATCCCAGCATTTTTCATGATGTACTCTGCATAGAAGTTAAATAAACAGGGTGACAATATACAGCCTTGACATACTCCTTTTCCTTTTTGGAACCAGTCTGTTGTTCCATGTCCTGCTCTAACTGTTGCTTCCTGACCTTCATCCAGATTTCTCAAGAGGCAGGTTAGGTGGTCTGGTATTCCCATCTCTTTCAGAATTGTGGCTAAAACAACAGTATAAGGACCTTTCCGATGTCAGGCCAAGGAATTGTGTTTCCAGTCATTGAGCCACACCTGATCACTGAGCACAAATTCATGAATCTGTTCCTCAAGGGGGAATGATATTCTTTTTTATACAAACTTAGTTACCTGATTTATTACCTTACCTAATTGTTCCATCTGCTGTGAAATCCCACCCCCTTACTTGTGGCAAATCTGCTAACACCTGCCTCACTGTGGGAGGGGGTCTCCCATAGAAAATTTCATAAGGACAACAACTGTGGGAACGTGTGGTTACCCGTAATATGAGTAAGTCTGCCGGAAGCAAGCCCATCCACGTACAGTCAGTCTCTATGATCCATTTTGAAAGTGTCTCTTCAAGAGTTTGGTTGTTTCTTTCCACCATTCCAGAACACTGGGGCCTATATGCTGTATGTAATTTCCACTGATATTTAGAGCTTCACATACCTGTTAATTAACGCGGCTACAAAGACAGGGCCATTGTCGGATTCTATACTGGTTGGAAACCCAAGTCTGGGAATTATTTCTCAAATCAGCGAGCTACTTCATTTTCTTTTTCAGATCAGGTAGGGAAGGCCTCTGCCCAACCGGAGAAGGTACCTACTATTCTAGTAAGTCATGATAACAGGTGACTGCCTTTGCTTCCCCGAAGGACACTCGCTTTCCCTGCATCCTGAGAACTCCACGTCTCAGCCAGTTGGAAAAGCGCTTCTTGGAGGTCATTATTCAGGGGCAACTTCCCCTGGAGCCCGGGGCCATAGGGAGCGGCTCCACACTCCCAGGGAAAGGCAGAGCCACAGCCACACATCTGTCCCATCCCCTTTGCTCTGTAGGAGAGCTCTAGTGAGCCTAGGTCTGTCAGGAAAATTCTTGGCTCCTATGGGGACACATTCTATGTGTGAAACTGCATCCAGGACCTAGGGGCCACAGGGCGCCTGTTTCTCTCGGGGGCGGAGGGGTGGGGGGCCTGAAGCAGTGCGGCCCAGCAACAGCTTCCACATCCATCCAATTGCTCTTTTCTTACCTCTGATAGAACTAGCTTTGTTCCAGCCTTTGGCAATTTGGAGGCAAGCGGGCCCCACTTCCTCCCCAAGGAGGCATGGGACCTACTTTGAGTGGAAAGGCCCCTCACGGAGCTGAACCCAGGAAGGCACCCAGTCATGTCTGACACATTCCTGCATCCTGCTTCTTCATGAGCAATACCGCTATAAGCTAGGCATGTCTTTCCAAGGCTCAGAAAGGACAGGGGAGATGCATGGTGCTGCCTCTGGAATTTCGGTCCTCTGAGCAGACCTGGAGGTCTCCCCTTGAAGGAGCTAACCAGTTTCTTCCAAATACAGGCTTGCAAACACACACTGGGTGGCTGCCTCTTCTTCCCTGAAGGACGATCACTTTCCCCGCATCCTGTGAACTCTGCATCCCAGCCTGCTGAAAAAGCGCTTCTTGGAGGTCATTTTTCAAGGACAATTTTCCCTGGAGCCCGGGGCCGTAGGGAGGGCCCCATGCTCGCTGGGAAAGGCAGAGTCACATCCACAGTCTGTTCTACCCCTTTTGCCCTGTAGGAGAGCTCTAGTGAGCCTAGGTCTGTCAGGAAAATTCTTGGCTCCTATGGGGACACACCCTGTGTGTTAACCTGCATATCGGACCTAGGGGCCACAGGGCGCCTGTTCCTCTCGGGGGGGACCCTGAAGTGGTGCGGCCCAGCAACAGCCTGAACATCCATCCGATTGCTCTTTTCTTCCTTCTGATAGAGCTAGCTTTGCTTCTCGCTTTGGCATTTCGGAAGCCAGGGGGAGCCCCACCGCTGTTGTCCTGGGGTCTATTGGAGGTACCGGGTCTATTGGACCCCAGCATGGCACCCGACCCCCTCAGACACACTCCCGCAGCCTCCTTCCCCATGGGCAGGACTGTTCTGACCTAGGAATGTGTTCCCAAGGCTCAGAAAATGCAGGGAGACACACGGCCCTGACTCTGGAACTGAGGCCGTTGGAGCAGGCCTGGAGGTCTGACGTCTGAGACGCCAAACACTTGCTGCAAGATACAGGTGTGAAAACACACTCTCTGGGGCTGCCTTTCCTTCCTCCAAGGAAGAGAGCTTTTCCAGTCTCCTCCGTGCTGAGTCATACAAGGCTGGAAAGGTCTGGCTTCCGAGGGCATTTCTCAGCGGCAATGGCCCCTGAGGCCCTGCACCCAGGGAGGGATCCTACCCTCCCAGGGGAAGTCAAAGCAACCTCCAAACAGCTGTTCTCTCATGTTTCCTCTGCAGGAGGGAGCTAGTGAGCCCAGGTCTGTCTGGAACGTTCTTGGATCCTGCGGGGAAATCATCCTGGGAGCCCACCTGGATACCAGTCGTAGGGGCTAAAATTCGCATTTTCCTTCCTTGGAGCCCTAACGCAGTACAGCCTAGCAACTGCTTGAAAATCCATCCTGTTGCTGTTTTCTTCCCTCTGACAGAGCGAGCTTTGCTCCCCATTTGGGGATTTCAGAAGCAAGGTGGTGGCCTGCAACTCCTTTCCTGGGGTCCATTGGAGGTGCAAGGTGCCCTCGACCAGGTGACCTCAGCATGACACCTGGCCCCCTCAGACACACTCCCGCAGCCTGCTTCCCCATGGGCAGGACTGCTCTCACCTAGGAATGTGTTTGCAAGGCCAGGAAACTGCAGGGAGACACAAGGCCCTGATTCTGGCATTGAGTCTGTTGGAACAGGCCTGCAGGTCTTCTGTCTAACAAGCCAAACACTTGCTGCAAGATACAGGCCTGAAAACACACTCTTGGGCTGCCTTTCCTTCCTCCAAGGAAGAGAGTTTTCTCAGCCTCCTGTGGGCTGAGAGTCACACAGGGCTGAAAAGCACTTGCTGGGAGATTATTTTTCATTGGCCATGGCCCCTGAGGCCCTGTGCTCAGGGAGGGCTCCCTCCCTCCCAGGGAAAGTCAAAGGAAGCTCCAAACAGCTGTTCAATCATGTTTTTGAGAGAGTCATTGCCAAGGCAGGTTTATAAGAAGTTCAAGGGTCCCCAAGGAGAGAGGGGTCTAGAATTCTCAAGGAGGAAGGAAGGACAAACTGTTTTTCCCTCTACATTCCTTAGGATTATATAACAATCATGCATCCTTCTTGAGGACGGTCTCTGGAAAAAACCTTCTGGCTAATCCTGTTATCTTAAAATGTCAATTATGGGAGTAGGTCTAGTGAGTCTTTACAACCTCCAGACATTCTTTTGTTCGTTGTCATAACTTATTGGAGAGTATATAACTCCATTACTAACACTAGCAAGGGGGTACGCTTTCTGCCCCTTGTGATGTCTCTGTCAGAAGCTTTCTCTATCTCCTTTCTCCTTTAATAAAACTCTATTGCACAAAAGCTCTGAGCAATCAAGCCTCGTCTTGGGCCCTGGATTGAATTCTTCTCCTCCATAAGCCAAGAATCCCAGCATCTTTTCGTGGTTCAGCAACAATATTTCATTTCCTCTGCAGGAGAGAGCTAGTGAGCTTAGGTCTGTCTGGAACATTCTTGAATCCTGTGGGGAAAATATCCTGTGCACACATCTGGATACTGGGCCTAGAGGCCAAAATTCGCATTTCTTTCCCGGGGAGCCCTAACGTGGTGTGACTTAGCAACTGCTTGAAAATCCATCCCATTGCTGTTTTCCTCCTTCTGACAGAGCTAGCTTTGTTCCCTGCTTTGGGATGTCTCAACCGAAGGGCCGGTCCATAGCTACTCGCCTGGGGCCCATTGGATGTGCAAGGTGCCCTCGACTAGGTGACCCTAGCATGGCACTCAGCCCGCTCAGACACACTCCCGAGGCTTCTTTCTCATGGGAAGCACTGCTCCAACCTAGGAATGTGTCTGCAATGCTTGGAAAGTGCAGTGAGACACACAGCCCTGACTCTGCAATTGAGGCCCTCAGAGCAAGCCTGCAGCTCTGATGTCTGAGAAGCAAAACACTTGCTGCAAAGAGAGGCCTGAAAACACACTCTCTGTGGATGACTTTCCTTCCTCTAAGGAAGATAGTTTTCCCAGTCTCCTGCTTCCTGAATGTCACACAGCTGGAATGCGCTTGCTTGGAGGTCGTGATTCAGTGGCAATGACCCCTGAGGCCCTTTGCCCAGGGAGGGCTCCCACACTCACAGGCAAATCAAAGCAACTTCCAAGTGAGTCAGCTCTTCACATCAAGTGGCCAAAGTATTGGAGTTTCAGGTTCAGTATTAGTCCTTCCAATGTATATTCAGACCTGATTTCCTTTAGGATGGAGTGGTTGCGTCTCCTTGTAGTCTAAGCGACCTACAAGCATCTTCTCCAACACCACAGTTCAAAAGCATCCAATTTTCAGCTGTCACTTTCTTTATAGTACATCTTTCATATCCATCCATGACATATGGAAAAACCATAGCCTTGACTGGATGGATCTTTGTTGGCAAAGCAACGTCTCGGCTTTTTAATATGCTGTCTAGTTTGGTCATCACTTTTCTTCCAAGTCATAAATACGTTTTAAGTTCATGGAGGCAGACATCACCTGCAGTGATTTCCAAGCCCCCCAAAATAGTCTGCTGCTGTTTCCAATGTTTTCCCATCTATTTGCCATGAAGTGATGAGACTGGATGCAATGATTTTAGTTTTCTGAATGCTGAGCTTTAAGCTAACTTTTTCACTCTCCTCTTTCACTTTCATCAGGAGACTCTTTAGTTCTTCTTCACTTTCTGCCATAAGGGTGGTGTCATCTGCATATCTGAGATTCTTGATATTTCTCCCAGCAATCTGGATTCCAGCGTGTGCTTCCTCCAGCCCAGTGTTTCTCATGATGTACTCTGCATATAAGTTAAATAAGCAGGGTGACAATACACTGCCTTGACATATTCCTTTTCCTATTTAGAACCAGTCTGTTGTTCCATGTCCAGTTCGAACTGTTTCTTCCTGACCTGCATACAGGTTTCTCAAGAGACAGGTCAGGTGGTCTGGTATTCCCATCTCTTTCAGAATTTTTCCCAGTTTATTGTGATCCACACAGTCAAAGGCTTTGGCATAGTCAATAAAGCAGAAATAGATGTCTTTTTTTCTGGAACTCTCTTGCTTTTTCAATGATCCAGTGGATGTTGGCAGTTTGATCTCTGGTTTCTCTGCATGTTTTAAATCCCTCTTGAACATTTGGAAGTTCACAGTTCATGTGAACTTGGAGAATTTTGAGCATTACTTTACTAGTGTGTGAGATGAGTGCAATTGTGCAGCAGCTTGAATATTCTTTGTCATTGCCTTTCTTTGGGATTGGAATGAAAACTGACCTAATGACTAGATGTTTTCAATTGCATATGCTGAAAGAACTGGCTGTGCAGTTTTGAAGAAAAAAAAATCATTTTAACCCATTTTCTCTGAAGTGCAAGGCATATCATGGCCATCCCTGAATCATAAAGTCACCTTTTCTTTATGTAGTCATAGTTTCATGCCTAAATTATAGGCCAACTCGTGCTCAAATGGACTCTGATGTCAGGGGCAGATCAACTAATAAAAAGCTTGGATTGTCCCTCTGGAGGAAAGTGAGATCTTGGTCCCACGAGAAGAATCTGAAGGGTTAAGGGAACTTGCAAGAGTGGGGAAAGCTTAGTCCATCCTACATGTACCAAAATCTTAAATAAGGCTTATTTACTTTACCGAAGTAAAAAAACAGATGATGAAAACAATTATAAATCAATGAAAGGTAAAGGAAACTCCATAGTCTGTTATCAAAAATTGCATTCTAAGAAAACTTTGTTCTCTTAACCTAGAGAGGAGACTAAATTCCATCTGGTACCAGCTTACCAGAAGACAAACAAACAAACAAACAAACAAATTATCGGTAAGCTTAAAAAAAGTATATTCCATATATCTTGAAGTAGCAGTATTTCTGCAAAGGCATCAGTGTGAAACCATAGAGGACATGGTTAAAACCTGATTAAATAGAAATTGACAATGTAATCTGGTCACTGCTGCGACTTGAAATGCTTTAATATGATAACTGGAATTATAACTGACAGCATTTGACCAGGACATATCAGATTTTCACGGATGTCAGATAATTTCTAGGATATCTATATTAGGAACTGAAGGAATCTTTGAACCTAGGAAAGAAAACAACAGTCTCAAAGGCCCTTGCTGAATCATCTATCAGCAAGGAATGTCTTTGCAAGGATCGCAAAGTGAAGGGAAAATACACCGACCTGCCTCTGCAACTTTGGTCCTCTGAGCAGATCTGGAGGTCTCCCTTTGTATAAGCTAACCTGTTCCTTCCAAATAGAGGTTTGCAACACAAAACAAGTGGCCGCCTATTCTTCCCCGAAGGAGGCTCTCTTTCCCCACATCCTGCGAACACCCTTTCCCAGCCTCCTGGAAAAGCGCTTCTTGCAGTTCCTTTCAGAAAATCCTATGGACGGAGAAGCCTGGTAGGCTGCAGTCCGTGGGGTCGCTGAGGGTCGGACACGACTGAGCGACTGCACTTTCATTTTCACTTTCATGCATTGGAGAAGGCAATGGCAACCCACTTACTGTTCTTGCCTGGAGAATCCCAGGGACGGGGGAGCCTAGTGGGCTACCGTCTATGGCGTCGCACAGAGTCGAACACGACTGAAGCAACTTAGCAGCAGCAGCAGCAGCAGTTCCTTTCTTAGGGGCAGTTATCCCTGAGATTGGGACCTGGAAAGGCAGAGCCACCTCCACACACACGTCTTTTCTGTCCCCTTTCCTCTGGAGGAGAGCTCTAGTGAGCCTAGGTCTGTCAGGAAAATTCTTGGCTTTGACGGGATCCCACCCGGTGTGTGAACCTGCATACCCGACCTAGGGGCCACAGGCACCTGTTTTGCTCGAGTGGGTCCTGGAGGGGTGCAGCATAGCAAGAGCTTAAAAATCCATCCAATTTGTCTTTTTTTTTTTTACCCTCGGAGAGAACGAGTTTGCTCCACCTCCACCCTTTGGCAGTGTGGAGGGAAGAGGGCACCACCCTCTCCAAAGGGGACATAGGGCCTACCAGGAGAGAAAGGCCCCTTGAGGAGCTGAGCCCAGGTAGGCAGCCAGTGATGTCAAGCACACTCCCGCTGCTTGCTTCTTCATGGGCACTCCCACGATCTGCTAGGAATGTCTTTGCAAGGATCTCAAAGGGAAGGGAGATACATGGCCCTGTCTCTGGAACTTCAGTCCTCTGAGCAGATCTGGAGGTCTTGAGTTGTATAAGCAAACCTGTTCCTTCCAAATAGAGGCTTGCAAACACACCGCCCG
>NW_017212840.1:0-16183 GCF_001704415.2 Capra hircus | reverse complement strand
CACACTCTTGCTGCAACTCAAGAAGTTTCCGGACATGCCCGTTCACTTAGTAGAAGCCAACCGAGAAGTCCCGCCACATCCAATGAGGCCCCGTTCAGCCCTCCTAGCTCCGAGAGGAGGATCCTTTCGCTGTGTGGTTCGGGAAAGAATTCCCGGCGTTCCCGTCGCCATCTCAAGAGGAGGCCGCTCTCAACAGGAAAGGCGAAGAGAACTCCAGGGTCGTGCCACCATTCCAGAGATCCCCCAGATGTCTCAGTCCATCGCAGGGAACCTGTTTTCCCTGCAACTGCCTGACTTTCAAGCCGAGGATCGACTCACACCACGGTGGCAACGTGGACAGCCCTGTGGGAAAGCCCTCGTGTGAAAGCCTCTGGGAAAGCCTCGAGGGAAAGCCACATGAATCCCTTGATCCGGAATGGGAAGCGTGACACTGCTGCTCATTCGGGAGAAAGCACACGTGCATGCCCCACCTTCGAGACGAGGATGACTCCCCTTGGGAGACTCCAGAAGTACCCAAGATCCATGTCAGCACTGGAAGAGAATCCTCAGTTCCGGCTCGGACTCCACACAAGGTCTTAGGCCCCGGCATGATCGGAAGAGAATCCGAGAGGCCCCGAGCAACTCGCATGGGGACTGGCCTTTCCTGAGGCACCATAGCGGGTCCTGAGTTCTCCGTCGTATAATGAGAGACCTGCCGCAACTCGAGAAACAATCCAGGAGTTTCCCCTCAGGCGAGATGAGGCCCATTTCCCTGAGCGTGTCTCGAGCTAATCACACCGTAACTCTGGAAATTCAAGGTCCTTTCACACCCTTGCTGCAACTCAAGAAGTTCCCCGCCATACCCGTCTCTCTCCAGAGAGGAACACGAGAGTCCCGCCACATCCAGAGGAGCCCGTTTCGCGCTCTCATAGCTCGAGAGGAGGATCCTTTCCCTGCGTGGTCGGGAAAGAATTCCCGGCATTCCTCGCATCTCAAGAGGAGGCGCTCTCCCATGGAAGGCGAGAGGAACTCCCAGGGTCGTGCCACCCATTCCCAGAGTCTCCGATGTCTACAGTCCATTCAGGGAAACTTTTTCCCTGACTTGCGTCGACTTTCAAGCCGAGGATCGACTCACCAACCAGGTAGGCACGTGGGACAGCCCTGTGGAAGCCTCTGGGAAAAGCCTGTGGAGAGCCTCAAGGAAAGAGCACAGATCCCTTGATCCAGGCGAAGGAAGCAGTGACAGCTGCTGCAAGCTCGGGAGGAAAAGCGCACAGTGCATGCCCGCCACTCGAGACAGGAGCTGACTGCCCTGGGGAGACTCCAGAAATCCAAGATCCATGTCAGCACTGGAAGGAATCCTCAGGTTCCGGCACCGACTGCACACAAGGTCTTAGGCCCCGGCATTCACGGAGAAGGAATCCCGAGAGGCCCCGAGCAACTTCGCTATGGGGACTGCCTTTCCTGAGGCCACCAGAGCGGGGTCCTGAGGTCCCCGTCGAAGTCAGAGACACCTGCCACAACTGAGAAAATCCAGGAGGTTCCCTCCAGGCGAGATGAGGCCCATTTCCGCTGAGGCGTCTCGAGGCTAATCACACCTAACCTCTGGAACTTCAAAGGGACCGCTTCACACCCTTGCTGCAACTCCAAGAAGTTCCGGACATACCCGTCTCCACTCGAGAGGAAGAGCAGGACCGCACCACATCCAGAGGAGCCCACGTTTCGCCTCCTAGCTCGAGAGGAGGGATCCTTTCCCTGCGTGGTCGGGAAAGAATCCGGTCCGCTTCCGTCCTCGTCATCATCAAGAGAGGGCTCTCAACAGGAAAGGCGAGAGGAACTCCAGGGTTCGTGCCACCATCCCAGAGTCCTCAGATGTCTAGTCCATTTCACGAAACCTGTTTCCCCTGCACTGCCTCGAACTTTCAGCCGAGATCGACTCACACCACGATGGCACGTGGGACGCACCTGTGGAAGCCTCTGGCAGCCACGAGGGACAGCACAGATCCTTGATCCAGAACTTGAAGGACCCTTTGGAAGTTCCAGAAGTTAGGTGTGATTAGCCTCGAGACGCCTCAGCGGAAATGGCCTCATCTCGCCTGGAGGGGAACCTCCTGGATTTTCTCGAGTTGCGGCAGGTGCTCTCAACTTACGATGGGACCTCAGGAACCCGCTCTTGTGGTCTCAGGAAAGGCCAGTCGCCATGCGAGTTGCTCGGGGCCTCTTGGGATTCCTCTCCGACAATGCCGTGGCCTAAGACCTTGTGTGGAGTAGGTGCTGGAATCTCAGCATTCCTTTCCAGTGCTGACATGGATCTTGGGGTACGTCTGGAGTCTCCTCAGGAGAGTCAGTCCTCGTCTCGAGTGGGGGCAACGCACTTGCGCTTTCCTCCCGACTGAAGCAGCGGTGTCGTGCTTGCCTTCGCATGGATCAAGAGATAAGGGGCTTTCCCTCGAGGCTTTCCCACGAGGCTTTCCCATGAGGCTTTCCCACAGGGCTGTCCCACCTGCCACCGTGGTGTGAGTCGATCCTCGGCTTGAAAGTCGAGGCAATGCAGGGAATGCTGGTTTCCCTGGAATGGACTGAGACATCTGGGGGGACTCCTGGGAATGGGTGGCCCGACCCTGGAGTTTCTCTCGCCTTTCCTGTGGAGAGCGCCTCCTCTTGAGAAGTGATGGAAACGCCGGGAATTCTTTCCCGACCATGCAGGGAAAGGATCCTTCCTCTCGAGCTAGGAGGCGGAAACGGGGCTCCTCTGGATGTGGACGGGACTCTCGTGCTTCCTATCGAGTCGAGACAGGTATGTCGGGGAACTGCTTGAGTTGCAACATGGTTGTAAAGGACCCTTTGGAAGTTCCAGATGTTAGATGTGATTAGCCTGGAGACGCCACAGTGGAAATGGGCCTCGTCTCGCCTGGAGGGGAGACCTCTTGGATTTTCTCGAGTTGCGGCAGGTGCTCTCGACTTACGACGGGGACCTCAGGGACCCGCTCTGGTGGCCTCAGGAAAGGCCAGTCCCATGCGAGTTGCTCGGGGCCTCTCGGGATTCCTCTCCCATCGATGCCGCGGCCTAAGACCTTGTGTGGAGTCGCTGCCGGAACCTGAGGATTCCTCTCCAGTGCTGACATGGATCTTGGGGTACTTCTGGAGTCTCCCCAGGGGAGTCAGTCCTCGTCTCGAGTGGGGGCATGCACGTGCGCTTTCCTCCCGAGCTGTAGCAGCAGTGTCACGCTGCCCTTCGCGTGGATCAAGGGATCTGTGGCTTTCCCTCGAGGCTTTCCCACGAGGCTTTCCCACGAGGCTTTCTAACGAGGCTTTCCCACAGGGTGTCCCACGTGCCACCGTGGTGTGAGTCGATCCTCTGCTTGAAAGTCAAGGCAGTGCAGGGAAATCAGGTTTCCCTGGAATGGATGGAGACATCTGGTTGTCTCTGGGAATGGTGGCACGACCCTGGAGTTCCTCTCGCCTTTCCTGTGGAGAGCGCCTGCTCTTGAGATGCGACGGGAACGCCGGGAATTCTTTCCCGACCACGCAGGGAAAGGATCCCTCCTCTCGAGCTAGGAGGCGAAACGGGGCTCATCTGGATGTGGCCAGGACTCTCGTGCTTCCTCTCAAGTGGAGCCGGGTATGTCGGGGAACTTCTTGAGTTGCAGCAAGGGTGTGAAGTACCCTTTGGAAGTTCCAGAGGTTAGGTGTGATTAGCCTCGAAACACCTCAGCGGAAATGGGCCTCATCTGGCCTGGAGGGGAGAACCTCCTGGATTTTCTCGAGTTGCAGCAGGTGCTCTCGACTTACGACGGGGACCTCAGGGACCCGCTCTGGTGGCCTCAGGAAAGGCCAGTCCCCATGCGAGTTTCTCGGGGGCCTCTCGGGATTCCTCTCCCTTCGATGTCGGGGCCTAAGACCTTGTGTGCAGTCGGTGCCGGAACCTGAGGATTCCTTTCCAGTGCTGACATGGATCTTGGGGTACCTCTGGAGTCTCCCCAGGGGATTCAGGCCTCGTCTCGAGTGGGGGCATGAGTGTGCCCTTTCCTCCCATGCTGTAGCAGCAGTGTCATGCTTCTGCTTGCGTGGACCAAGGGATCTGTGACTTTCCCTCGAGTCTTTCCTCGAGGCTCTCCCACAGGGCTGTCCCACGTGTCTCGGTGGTGTGAGTCGATCCTCGGCGTGAAAGCCGAGGCAGTGCAGGGAAAACAGGTTCCTGTGGAATGGACTGAGACATCTGGGGGAGTCTTGGAATGGTGGCACGACCCTGCAGTTCCTCTCCCCTTTCCTTTGGAGAGGGCCTCCTCTTGAGATGCGATGGGAATGCCGGGAATTCTTTCCCGACCATGTAGGGAAAGGATCCCTCATCTCGAGCTATGAGCCGGAAACGGAGCTCCTCTGGATGTGGCCCGGGACCCTCGTGTTTCCTCTTGAGTGGAGACGGGTATGTCGGGGAACTTCTTGAGTTGCAGCATGACTGTGAAAGACTCTTTTGAAGTTCCAAAGTTCACGTGTGATTAGCCTCGAGACACCTCAGTGGAAACGGGCCTCATCTCGCCTGGAGGGGAGAACCTCCTGGATTTTCTCGAGTTGCGTCAGGTGCTCTCGAGTTACGACGGAGACATCAGGGACCCGCTCTGGTGACCTCAGGAAAGGCCAGTCCCCATGCGAGGTGCTAGGGGGCCTCTCAGGATTCCTCTCCCGTCGATGCGGGGCCTAAGACCTTGTGTGGAGTCGGACCGGAACCTGAGGATTCCTCTCCAGTGCTGACATGGATCTTGGCGTACTTCTGGAGTCTCCCAAGCTTGCGTCAGTTCTCGGCTCGAGTGGGGTCATGCACGTGCGCTTTAATCCCGAGCGGTAGCAGCAGTGTCGCGCTTCCCATCTCGTGGATCAAGGTATCTGTGGCTTTCCCTCGAGGCTTTCCCACGAGGCTTTCCCACGAGGCTTTGCCACAGGGCTGTCCCACGTGCCACAGTGGTGTGAGTCGATCCTCGGCTTGAAAGTCGAGTCAGTGCGGGGAAACAGGTTTCCCTGGAATGGACTGAGACATCTGGGGGACTCGGAGAATGGTGGCATGTCCCTGGAGTTCCTCTCGCCTTTCCTGTGTGAGAGCGCCTCCTCTTGAGATGCGACGAGAACGCCGGGAATTCTTTCCCGACCTCGAAGGGAAAGGATCCCTCCTCTCGAGCTATGAGGCGGAAACGGGGCTCCTCTGGATGTGGGCGGAACTATCGTGCTTCCTCTTAAGTGCAGACGGGTATGTCGGGGAACTTCTTGATTTGCAGCAAGGGTGTGAAGGACCCTTTGGAAGTTCCAGAGTTTAAGTGTGCTTAGCCTTGAGATGTGTCAGCGGAAATAGGCTTCATTTTGCCTGGAGGGGAGAACATCCTTGATTTTCTCCAGTTGCGGCAGGTGCTCTCGACTTACAATGGGGACCGCAGGGACCCCGCTCTGGTGGCCTCAGGAAAGGCCAGTCAAGATCCAAGACAGCATTGGAGAGGGAGAGACATCACGAGAGGCTCCCGAGGCAACTCGCATGGGGACTGGCCTTTCCTGAGGCCACGAGACAGGTTCCCTGAGGTCCCCGTCGTAATTCGAGAGCACCTGCCGTAACTCGAGAAAATCCAGGAGGTTCTCCCCTACAGGCAAAATGAGGGCCTATTTCCACTGACGCATCTAGAGGCTAAGCACACCTAACCTCTGGAACTTCCAATGGTTCCTTCACACACTTGCTGCAACTCAAGAGCTTTCCCGACATACCCGTCTACACTCAAAGGAAGCACGAGGGTCCCGCCCACATCCAGAGAAGCCCCGATCCCCCCTCGAGGCTCCAAAGGAGAGATCTTTTAACTGCTTGCATTTCCCGAGTCAAAGACCTTGTGTTGAGTTGGGACCGGAAACTGAGGGATTCCTCTCCAGTGCTGGACGTGGATTTTTGGGTACTTCTGGACTCTCCCCAGGGGAGTCAGTCCTCGTCTCGAGTGGGGAAATGCACTTGGGCTTTCCTCCCTAAAGGTGGCAGCAGTGTCATGCTACCCGACGGGTGGATCAAGGGATGTGTGGCTTTCCCTGTAGGATTTCCCATGAGGCTTTCCCACGAGGCTAACACACAGGGCTGTCCCAAGTGCCACCGTGGTGTGAGTCGATCCTCGACGTGACAGTCAAGGCAGTGCAGGTAAAAGAGTTTCCTTTGGAATGGACTCAGTCCTCTGGGGGACTCTTGGAATGGTGGCACGACCCTGGAGTTCCTCTCGCCTTTCCTGTGGAGAGCGCTTCCTCTTGGATGCGACGGGAATGCCAGGAATTCTTTCCCGACCACGCAGGGAAAGGATCCCTCATTTCGAGCTACAGGGAGGAAAAGGGCCTTCTCTGGATGTGCAAGGGACGCTCGCGCTTCCTCTCGAGTGGACAAGGGTATGTCGGGGAACTTCTTGAGTTGCAGCAAGGGTGTGAAGGACCCTATGGAAGTTCCAAAGGTTAGATGTGATTAGCCTCGAGTCGCCTCAGCGGAAATGGGCCTCATCTAGCCTGGAGGGGAGAATCTCCAGGATTTTCTCGAGTTGCGGTAGGTGCTCTCGATTTACGACGGGGACCACAGGGACCCTATCTGGTGGCCTCAGGAAAGGCCACTCTCCGTGCGAGTTGCTTATTGGCCTCTCAGGATTCCTCTCCCTTCAATGCTGGGGCCTAAGACCTTTTGTGAAGTCGGGCCGTAAACTGAGAATTATTCTCCAGTGCTGACATGGATCTTGGGGTACTTCTGGAGTCTCCCCAGGGGAGTCAGTCCTCGTCTCGAGTGGGGGCATGCACGTGCGCTTTCCTCCCGAGCTGTGGAAGCAGTGTCACGCTTCCCATCGCGTGGATCAAGGGATCTGTGGCTTTCCCTCGAGGCTTTCCCTCAAGGCTTTCCCACGAGGCTTTCCTACGAGGCTTTACCACAGGCTGTCCCACGTGCACTGTGGTTTGAGTCGATCTTCGGCGTGAAAGTCGAGGCAGTTTGGGGAAAACAGGTTCCTCTGAAATGGACTGAGACATCTGGGGGACTCTTGGAATGGTGGCCTGACCTGGAGTACCTATCCCCTTTCCTGTGGAGAGGGCCTCCTCTTGAGATGCGACGGGAACCTCGGGAATTCTTTTTCGACCAAGTAGGGAAAGGATCCCTCATCTCGAGCAAAGAGGCGGAAACGGGGCTCCTTTGGATGTGGGCGGGACCCTTCTGCTTCCTCTCGAGTGCATACGGGTATATCGGGGAACTTCTTGAGTTGCAGCAAGGGTGTGAAGGAACCTTTGGACGGTTCAGGGGGTAGGTGTGATTGGCCTCGAGATGCTTCAGCAATAATTCGCCTCTGTTCGCCTGGAGGGGAGAACCTCCAGGATTTTCTCGACTTGCGGCAGGTGCTCTCGACTTACGACGGGGACCTCAGGGACCCGCTCTGGTGGCCTCAGGAAAGGCAGGTCCCCATGCGAGTTGCTAGGGGACCTCCCTGGATTCCTCTACCGTAGATGCCGGAACCTAAGACCTTGTCTGGAGTTGGGGCCGGAACGTGAGGATTTCTCTCCAGGCCTGACATGGATCCTGGGGTACTTCTGGAGTCTCCCCAGGCGATTCAGTCCTCATCTCGAGTGGGGGCATGCACGTGCGCTTTCCTCCCGAGCTCTAGAACCAGTGTCAGTCTTCCCGGCCCGACGATCAAGGGATCTGTGGCTTTCTCTCTGGGCATTCCCACCAAGTTTTCCAAACAGGCTTTCCCACAGGGCTGTCCCAAGTGCCACCGTTGTGTGGGTCGATCATTCTGCCATGAATGTCGAGGCAGTGCAGGGAAAACAGGTGTCCCTGGCATGGACTGAGACATCTGGAGGACTCTGGGAATGGTGGCACGACCCTGGAGTTCCTCTGGCCTTTCCTGTGGAGAGCGCCTGTTCTTGAGAGGCGACGGGAACACCGGGAATTCTTTCCCGACCACACACTGAAAGGATTCCCCGTCTCGAGCTAGGAGGCGGAAACGGGGCTCCTCTGGATGTGGGCGGGACTCTCGTCCTTCCTCTCGAGTGGAGACGGGTATGTCGGGGAACTTCTTGAGTTGCAGAAAGGGTGTGAAGGATCCTTTGGAAGTTCCTGAGGTTAGGTGTGATTAGCCTCGAGACACCTCAGCGGAAATGGGCCTCATCTCGCCTGGAGGGGAGAACCTCCTGGATTTTCTCGAGTTGTGGCACGTGCTCTGGACTTACGACGGGGACCTCAGGGACCCGCTCTGGTGGCCTCAGGAAAGGCCAGTCCCCATGAGAGTTGATGTGGGGCCTCTCGGGAACCCTTTCCCGTCGATGCCGGGGCCTAAGACCTTGTGTGGATTCGTGCCGGAACCTGAGGATTCCTCTCCAGTGCTGACATGGACCTTGGGGTACTTCTGGGGTCTCCCCAGGGGAGTCAGTCCTCGTCTCGAGTGGGGGGCATGCACGTGCACTTTACTCCCGAACAGTAGCAGCAGTGTCACGCTTCCCTTCGCGTGGATCAAGGGAGCTGTGGCTTTCACTCCAGGCTTTCCCACGAGGCTTTCCCACGTAGGCTTTCCCACAGTGCTGTCCCACGTGCCACCATGGTGTGAGTCGATCCTCGGCTTGAAAGTCGAGGCAGTGCAGGGAAAACAGTTTTCCCTGGAATGGACTGAGACATCTGGGGGTCTCTGTGAATGTGGCACGACCCTGGAGTTCCTCTCGCCTTGCCTGTGGAGAGCGCCTCCTCTTGAGATGAGACGGGAACCCAGGGAATTCTTTCCCGACCACGCAGGGAAAGGATACCTCCTCTCGAGCAAGGAGGCGGAAAACGGGCTCCTCTGGATGAGGGCGGGACTCTCGTGCTTCCTCTCGAGTGTAGACGGGTTAGTCGGGGAACTTCTTGAGTTGCAGCAAGGATGTGAAGGACCGTTAGGAAGTTCCAGATGTTAGATATGATTAGCCTCGAGACGCCTCAGCGGAAATGGGCCTCATCTCGCCTGGAGGGGAGAACCTCCTGCATTTTTTCGAGTTTGCGGCAGGTGCTCTCGATCTACGACGGGGACCTCAGGGACCCGCTCTGGTGGCCTAAGGAAAGGCCAGTCCCCATGCGCGTTGCTCGGGAGCCTCTCGGGATTCCTCTCCCGTCGATGCCGGGACCTAAGAGCTTGTGTGGAATCGGTGCCGGAAACTGAAGATTCCTCTCCAGTGCTGACATGGATGTTGGGGTACTTCTGGAGTCTCCCCAGGGGAGTCAGTCCTCGTCTCGAGTGGGGGCATGCACGTACGCATTCCTCCCGAGCTGTACCAGCAGTGTCATGCATTCATAGGCGTGGATCAAGGGATCTGTGGCTTTCGCTTGAGGCTTTCCCACGAGGCTTTCCCACAGGGCAGTCCCACGTGCCAACGTGGTGTGAGTCGATCGTCGCCTTGAAAGTCGAGGCAGTGCAGGGAAAACAGGTTTCCCTGGAATGGACTGATATACCTGGGGACTCGGGGAATGGTGGAACTACCCTGGAGTTCCTCTCGCCTTTCCTGTGGAGAGCGCCTCCTTTTGAGATGCGACGGGAATGCCGGGAATTCTTTCCCGACCACACAGGGAAAGGTATACCTCCTCTCGAGCAAGGAGGCGGAAAACGGGGCTCCTCTGGATGAGGGCGGGACTCTCGTGCTTCCTCTCGAGTGGAGACCGGTATGTCGGGGAACTTCTTGAGTTGCAGCAAGGGTGTGAAGGACCCTTTGAAAGTTGCAGATATTCGATGTGATTAGCCTCGAGACGCCTCAGCTGAAATGGGCCTCATCTCGCCTGGAGGGGAGAACCTCCTGGATGTTCTCGAGTTGCGGCAGGTGCTCTCGACTTACGATGGGGACCTCAGGGACCCGCTCTGGTGGCCTCACGAAAGGCCCGTCCCCATGAGAGTTGATGTGGGGCCTCTCGGGAACCCTTTCCCGTCGATGCCAGGGCCTAAGACCCTGTTTGGAGTCGGTGTCCGGATCCTGAGGATTCCTCTCCAGTGCTGACATGGATCTTGGGGTACTTCTGGAGTCTCCCCAGGGGAGTCAGTCCTCGTCTCGAGTGGGGGCATGCACGTGCCCTTTCCCCCCGAGCTGTAGCAGCAGTGTCACGCTTCCCTTTGCGTGGATCAAAGGATGTGTGGCTTTCCCTCGAGGCTTTCTCACGAGGCTCTCCCACGAGACTATCCCACAAGGCTGTCCCACGTGCCACCGTGGTGTGAGTCGATCCTCGGCTTGAAAGTCGAGGCAGTGCAGGGAAAGCAGGTTTCCCTGGAATGGACTGAGACATCTGGGGGACTCTGGGAATGGTGGCACGACCCTGGAGTTCTTCTCGCCTTTCCTGTGGAGAGTGCCTCTTCTTGAGATGCGACGGGAACGCGGGGAATTCATTCCCTACCACGATGGGAAAGGATCCCTCCTCTCGAGCTTGGAGGCGGAAATGGGGCTCCTTTGGATGTGGGGGGAACTCTCGTGCTTCCTCTCAATTGGAGCCGGGTATGTCGGGGAACTTCTTGAGTTGCAGCAAGGGTGCGAATGACCCTTCGGAAGTTCCAGAGGTTAGGTGTGATTAGCCTCGAGACGCCTCAGCGGAAATGGGCCTCATCTCGCCTGGAGGGGAGAACCTCCTGGATTTTCTCGAGTTGGGGCAGGTGCTCTCGACTTACGTCGGGGACCTCAGGGACCCGCTCTGGCGGCCTCAGAAAAGGCCAGTCCGCAGGCGACTTTCGCGCGGACCTCTCGGGATTCCTCTCCCGTCGATGCCGGGGCCTAAGACCTTGTGTGTAGTCGGTGCCGGAAGCTGAGGAATCCTCTCCAGTGATGACTTGGATCTAGGGGTTCTTCTGGAGTCTTCCCAGGGGAGTCAGTCCTTGTCTCGAGTGGGGGCATGAACGTGCGCTTTCCTCCCGAGCTGTAGCAGCAGTGTCACGCTTCCCTTCACGTGGATTAAGGGATCTGTGGCTTTCCCTCGAGGCTTCCCCACAGGGCTGTCCCACGTGGCACCGTAGTGTGAGTCGATCCTCGGCTTGAAAGTCGAGGCAGTGCAGGGAAAACAGGTTTCCCTGGAATGGACTGAGACATCTGGGGGACACTGGGAATGGTGGCACGACCCTGGAGTACCTCTCACCTTTCCTGTGGAGAGCGCCTCCACTTGAGATGTGACCGAAACGGCGGGAATTCATTTCCGACCACGCAGTGAAAGGATCCCTTCTCTCGAGCTAGGATGCGGAAACGGGGCTCCTCTGGATGTGGGCTGGACTCTCGTGCTTCCTCTCGAGTGGAGACGGGTATGTCGGGGAACTTCTTGAGTTGCAGCAAGGGTGTGAAGGACACTTTGGAAGTTCCAGAGCTTAGGTGTGATTAGCCTGGTGACGCCTCAGAGGAAACCGGCCTCATCTCGCCTGGAGGGGAGAACCTCCTGGATTTCTCGAATTGCAGCAGGTGCTCTCGAGTTATGACGAGGACCTGAGGGATACGCTCTAGTGGCCTCAGGAAAGGCTAGACCCCATGCGAGTTGCTCAGGGGCCTCTCGGGATTCCTCTCCCGTCGATGCCGGGGCCAAAGACCTTGTGGGGAGTCGGTGCCGGAACCTGAGGATTCCTCTCCAGTGCTGACATGGATCTTGGGGTACTTCTGGAGTCTCCTCAGGGGAGTCAGTCCTCGTCTCCCGTGGGGGCATGCACGTGCGCTTTCCTCCCGAGCTGTAGCAGAAAGACACGCTTCCATAGGGGTGTATCAAGGGATCTGTGGCTTTCGCTTGAGGCTTTCCCACGAGAATTTCCCACGAGGCTTTCCCACAGGGCTGTCCCACGTGCCACTGTGGTGTGAGTCGATCCTCGGCTTGAACGTCGAGGCAGTGCAGAGAAAACAGTTTTCCCTGGAATGGACTGAGACATCTGGGGGACTCTGGGAATGGTTGCACGACCCTGGAGTTCCTCTCGCCTTTCCTGTGGAGACCGCCTCCTCTTGAGATGCGACGGGAACGCCGGGAATTCTTTCCTGACCAGGCAGAGAAAGGATCCCTCCTCTCGAGCTTGGAGGCGGAAACAGGGCTCCTATGGATATGGGCGGGACTCTCGTGCTTCCTCTCGAGTGGAGACGGGTATGTCGGGGAACTTCTTGAGTTGCAGCAAGGGTGTGAAGGACCCTTTGGAAGTTACAGATGTTAGATGTGATTAGCCTCGAGACGCCTCAGGTGGAATGTTCCTCATCTCGCCTGGAGGGGAGAACCTCCTGGATTTTCTTGGGTTGCGGCCGTTGCTCTCGATTTACGACGGGGACCTCACTGACCCTCTCTGGCGGCCTCAGGAAAGGCCAGTCCCCATCCGAGTTGCTCCTGGGCCTCTCGGGATTCCTCTCCCATCGATGCCGGGGCCTAAGACCTTGTGTGGAGTCGGAGCCGGAACCTGAGTATTCCTCTCCAGTGTTGACATGGATCTTGGGGTACTTCCGGAGTCTCCCCAGGGGAATCAGGCCTCATCTCGTGTGGGGACATGCACCTGCGCTTTCCCCCCGAGCTGCAGCTGCAGTGTCGCGCTTCCCTTCGCGTGGATCAAGGGATCTGTGCCTTCCCCTCGAGGCTTTCCCACGAGGATTTCCCAAGGCCTCTCCCACGTGCCACCGTGGTGTGAGTCGATCCTCGGCTTGAACGTCGAGGCAGTGCAGGGAAAACAGGTTTCCCTGGAATGGACTGAGACATCTGGGGGACACTGGGAATGGTGGCACGACCCTGGAGTTCCTCTCGTCTTTCCTGTGGAGAGCGCCTCCTCTTGATATGCGACGGGAACGCCGGGAATTCTTTCCCGAACACGCAGGGAAAGGATCCCTCCTCTCGAGCTAGGAGGCGGAAACGGGGCTCCTCTGGATGTGGGCGGGACTCTCGTGCTTCCTCTCGAGTGGAGCCGGGTATGTCGGGGAACTATTTGAGTTGCAGCAAGGGTGTGAAGGACCCTTTGGAAGTTCCAGATGTTAGATGTGATTAGCCTCGAGACGCCTCAGCACATAGGCGCCTCATCTCGCCTGCAGGGGAGGACCTCCTGGATTTGCTCGAGTTGCGGCAGGTGCTCTCGACTTACGACGGGGACCTCAGAGTCGGCTCTGGTGGCCTCAGGAAAGGCCAGTCCCCATGCGAGTTGCTCGGGGGCCTCTCGGTATTCCTCTAGAGACGATGCCGGGGCCTAAGACCTTTTGTGGAGTCGGTGTCGGAAACGGAGGATTCCTCTCCAGTGCTGAAATGGATCTTGGGGTACTTCTGGAGTCTCCCCAGGGGAGTCAGTCCTCGTCTCAAGAGGGGGCATGCACGTGTGCTTTCCTCCCACTCTAGCAGCAGTGTCACACTTGCCTTCACGTGAATCAAGGGATCAGGGGCTTTCCCTCGAGGCTTTCCCACGAGGCTTTCCCACGAGGCTTTCCCACAGGGCTGTCCCACGTGCCTCCGTGGTGTGAGTCGATCCTCGACTTGAAAGTCGAGGCAGTGCAGGGAAAACAGGTTTCCCTGTAATGGACTGAGTCATATGGGGGACTCTGGGAATGGTGGCATGACCCTGGAGTTCCTCTCGCCTTTCCTGTGGAGAGCGCCTCCTCTTGAGATGCGACGGGAACGCCAGGAATTCTTTCCCGACCACGCAGGGAAAGGATCCCTCCTCTCGAGCTAGGAGGCGGAAACGGGGCTCCTCTGGATGTGGGCGGGACTCTCCTGCTCCTCTCGAGTGGAGACGGGTATGTCGGGGAACTTCTTGAGTTGCAGAAAGGGTGTGAAGGACCCTTGGAAAGTTCCAGAGGTTAGGTGTGATTAGCCTCGATAGGCCTCAGCGGAAACGGGCCTCATCTCGCCTGGAGGGGGAACCTCCTGGATTTTCTCGAGTTTCAGCAGGTGCTCTCGACTTTCGACGGGGACCTCAGGGACTCGCTCTGGTGGCCTCAGGAAAGGCCAGTCCCCATGCGAGTTGCTCGGGGGCCTCTCGGGATTCCTCTCCCTTCGATGCCGGGGCCTAAGCCCTTGTGTGCAGTCGGTGCCAGAACCTGAGGATTCCTCTGCAGTGATGACATGGATCTTGGGGTACTTCTGGAGTCTCCCCAGGGGAGTCAGTCCTCGTCTTGAGTGACGGCATGCACGTGCGCTTTCCACCCGAGCTGTAGCAGCAGTATCACGCTTCCCGTAGCGTGGATCAAGGGATCTGTGTCTTTCCATCTAGGCTTTCCCACTAAGCTTTCCCACGAGGCTTTCCCACAGTGCTGTCCCACGTGCCACCTTGGTGTGAGTCGATCCTCGGCTTGAAAGTCGAGGCAGTGCTGGGAAAACAGATTTCCCTTTAATGGACTGAGACATCAGTGGAACTCTGGCAATGGTGGCACGACCCTGGAGTTCCTCTCGCCTTTCCTGTGGAGAGCGCCTCGTCTTGGGATGCGACGGGAATGCCGGAAATTCTTTTCCGACCTCGCAGGGACAGGATCCCTCCTCTCGAGCTATGAGGCGTAAACGGGGCACCTCTGGATATGGCGGGACTCTAGTGCTTCCTCTCGAATGGAGACGGGTATGTCGGGGAAATTCTTGGAGGTGCAGCAAGGGTGTGAAGGACCCTTTGGAATTTCCAGTTGATAGGTGTGATTTGCCTCGAGATGCCTGAGCGGAAATGGGCCTCACCTCGCCTGGGGGGGAAAACCTCCTGGATTTTCTCGAGTTGCGGCATGTGCTCTCGAATTACGACGGGGACCTCAGGGACACGCTCTGTGACCTCAGGAAATGCTAGTCGCCTTGCGAGTTGCTCCGGGGCTCTCGGGATTCCTCTCCCGTCCTTGCCGGGGCCTAATACCTTGTGCGGAGTTGGTGGCCGGTACCTGAGGATTCCTCTCCAGTGATGACATGGATCTTGGGGTACTTCAGGAGTCTCCCCAAGGGAGTCAGTCCTCGTCTCGAGTTGGGGCATGCACGTGTGCTTTACTCCCGAGCTGTAGCAGCAGTGTTGCACTTCCTTTCCCTTGGATCAAGGGATCAGGGGCTTTCCTCGAGCTTTCCCTATCCTGGAGGCTTTCCCCACTGGTCTTACCCAAACACAGGGCATGTTCGACGCTGCCACCGCTGGTGTGCTTCGATCCTCCGGCTTTAAAGTCCCAGGCATTGCCAGGGAAAACAGTTTCCTGGAAATGATGAGAACCAATTGCCGGCGACTCTTGCAGAATTAGACTATGGCACTACCCTGGATTTTCCTCTCGCCTCTTCCTGTTGGAGAGGCCTCTCTTAACAGGGACGGGAATTGCCCTGGGGAATATCCTTTCCCCAGAGTATACACAAGCGGAATAGATCCCTCCTGTCTCGCAGCTAGAGGAGAAACTAAGGCGCTCTAGAATGGTGGGCGCCGGAATTCTCGTGTCATTGCTCATCGAGTGGAACGGGGTTATCTCAGAACTTCTTGAGTTGCAGCAGGCGTGTGCAAGCGACCCTTTGGAATTCATATTAGGTTTGTATGATTCAGACTCGATACATCACTCTGGAAATGGGCTCATCTCGCGGGAAGGGGATACCTCCTGAATTTCTATCGAGTGGTGGCAGGCTGCTCTGAACTTCACGTACGCCGGGACCTCAGGCGACCTTCCATCTTGGTGCCTCAGGAAAAGCCAGTCCACATTGCGTGAGCTTGCTTTGGGAGCCGTCTCGGGATTCCTCTCTCGTCCGAGCCAGGGCCTAAAATCTTGTATGGAATCAGTCCGGCAACTCTGAGCATTCTCTCTCCCAGTCATGACATGGATACCTGCGACTGTGTACTTCTGTCAGTCTTCCCGCAAGGGGGAGTCAAGTCCTCGTCTCGCCAGCAGTGGTTCATGCCATGAAAACGTGCGCCTTCCTCCTGAAGCTGAAGAGCCACGAGCTTTGTCACGCTTTCCCTATGCTTTGGATCACAGGCCATCTGCTGCTCCTTCCCTCGAGGCTTTCCCCACCCGAGGCTTTTCCCACGCAGGCTTTCGCCACGACCTTCCCACCGACGGCATGCCCCATAGGCTTTCCCACAGGGCTGTCCCACTTGCCACCGTGGTGTGAGTCGATCCTCGGCCTTGAAGTCGAGCAGTGCAGGGAAAACAGTTTCCCTGGGAATGGACTGCAGACATCTGGGGGACTCTGAATGGTGTGCACGACCCTGGCATCCTTCCCTTTCCTGTGGAGAGCTCCTCCTCTTTGAGAGGCACCGCGAACGCCAGATTTCTTTTTCCTAACGCACCA
>NW_017212839.1:0-25751 GCF_001704415.2 Capra hircus | reverse complement strand
CGGCTGTCTCACTTTGGCGTGGGTGCCGCCGAGGTGGTGTCTGTGTGCCTGTCCGTGTGGCTGCACGTCGCTCGTCTGCACCCTCAGCAAGGTCTTGTGCTTGGAGGGCGGCGTGGGGCAAGGGGGAGGGGGGCCTCGGTGGGGCGAAGGGGCGGGGCTGACGAGCTCTGGTCGCCGGCGCTGGTGGCTCCAGGTGGGTTTGGGCACCCGCAGGTGCCGGGCAGCATGGGCGCTCAGGCCACGGCTGGGCTGCGCGCTAGGCCCGCAGGAGGCTCAGAGGACCGCGGGCCCAGCGCGCCCCGAGGCCCTGGGCAGCGAACGCCTTGGGGAGGGGGCGAGGGGGTGGGGAGGGCGGCGGCCCCGAGCCGGGTGGTGCCTGGAGGGTCCCAGGGTGGAGAGCGCCAAGACCTCCGCCCTCACGCCACCCTCGCCCTACACGCCCGGCAGGCACACCCGGCCGGCTGCTCCCGGTCCCGGAAGCCCTGTGGTCCCCCGGGCCGGGCCGGCCGAGTGTTGCCGGGGGTGACGGGGGGCGGGGGCGGGGCGGCGTGGCCGGCCACCGGGCCGCCGGCAGTCCGGTCGCGGGTGGTGCAGCTCAAGTGCAGCGCGCGCTCCGTGGAGAGCTGGAGAGCTGCGGCCGCCGGCTGGCCGACCGGCAGGTCAGAGCGAAAGGCAGGCGCAGCGCAGGGCTCTTAGGGCGCCTGGCGGCAGCCGCCTCCGTCTACGGCCATACCACCCTGAACGCGCCCGATCTCGTCTGATCTCGGAAGCTAAGCAGGGTCGGGCCGGTTAGTACTTGGATGGGGACCGCCTGGGAATACCGGGTGCTGTAGGCTTTTTGTTGTCTCTGTTTTTCCCTGCCTCCCCTCTCCTTTAGCCCCCGGCCCCAGCCGCACCGCAAGCCGCACCTGCCGCTGGCCCCTGGCACCCACCGCGCTCAGAGCCGCCGCCTGCCTTCCAGCCCCTCTCAGGTCGGGTGGCCGGGGCGCCCGACTCCCGCTGCAGACCTGGGTTGCCTCCGCGCGGCCCGCCAGCCCCTCGGCTTTTCTTTCGGCGTCCAGGAAACCAGAGGAACGGCGGGGCGGAGGCGCGGGGGTCTCTCTGGGGCTCCCTTGGCAGGCCTCAGGCAATTCTGGGGGGCCGGGGCCCAGCCCCCCCCAGACGCACCCTGGCAGGCAACTCGCGCGTCTCCCGCAGGCGCGGGCGCACAACACACACACACACACACACACACACACACACCCTCACGCCCGCCCCCCAAACACAGACACACCCCCCGCAGCCCAGACAGGTCAAGAGCCGGAAACACAAAGGGGAGACGGAGAAGAGGGAGAGAGAGAGAGACAGCAAGAGGACCGCACAGGCTTCCAAAGCCCCGGCCGCCACACACCCTCCCCCCTCCACTGTGGGTATCCACCCGGCCCCCCAGTCGACCCGACCCCACCGTCGCCCACCGACACACTCACACGCACGCTCTCTCCACACTCACCCTCTGGCCTGGGGCGCGGGGCTGGGTCTCGCCTCAGGGAGCCAAGCGAAGGGGACCTTTGAGACCTCGGCTGCGAGGAAGTCTTGGGTCCCCACGGGTGATTGCCAGCCCCAGGGCACCGCGTCCAGCCGGGGCTCGCCCGGCCCAAGGCTGACGCCGCCTCCCTTTGCGCACGGGCCGCTCTCTGCGGTGTGTGACGGTCTGTGCCAGAGTGTCCGTCTCGGATGGGATGCCATCCCCTGTCCCCTGTCCGTCTCCGCTTTCCGTCTCTCTGTCGGTCGCTCTGTGTCTCCCTCTCTCTGGCTCTCCCTCCCTGGGTGTGCCTGCGCGCTCGTGTCTGTCTGTCTGTCTGCATCTGCATCTGCATCTGCCCTCTCGCCGTCCTGGGAGCCTGTCTCTGAACCTTCATCTCTTTCCGTCTCTGTCTCTCCTGACCCCCGGCCTGCCGTCCCTTCCTCTGGGCCCGGCCTCTCACGGGTGGGTGCTCTGGCTGTGGCCCTGGCTGACGAGCTTGCGCCGGCCGGCTGTCTCACTTGGCGTGGGCGCCCGCGAGTGTGTCTGTGTGCCTGTCCGTGTGGCTGCACGTCGCTCGTCTGCACCCTCAGCAAGGTCTTGTGCTTGGAGGGCGGCGTGGGGGCAAGGGGGGAGGGGGGGCCTCGTGGGGCGAAGGGGCGGGGCTGACGAGCTCTGGTCGCCGGCGCTGGTGGCTCCAGGTGGGTTTGGGCACCGCGCAGGTGCCGGGCAGCATGGGCGCTCAGGGCCACGGCTGGGCTGCGCCTAGGCCCGCAGGAGGCTCAGAGGACCGCGGGCCCAGCGCGCCCGAGGCCCTGGGCAGCGAACGCCTTGGGGAGGTGGGCGAGGGGTGGGGGAGGGGCGGCGGCCCCCGAGCCGGGGTGCCTGGAGGGTCCCAGGGTGGGAGAGCGCCAAGACCTCCGCGCCCCTCACGCCACCCTCGCCCCTACACGCCCCGGCAGGCACACCCGGCCGGCTGCTCCCGGTCCCGGAAGCCCTGTGGTCCCCCGGGCCGGGCCGGCCGAGTGTTGGCCGGGGGGGACGGGGCGGGGGGCGGGGGCGGCGTGGGCCGGCCACCGGGCCGCCGGCAGTCCGGTCGCGGGTGGTGCAGCTCAAGTGCAGCGCGCGCTCCGTGGAGAGCTGGAGAGCTGCGGCCGCCGGCTGGCCCGACCGGCAGGTCAGAGCGAAAGGCAGGCGCAGCGCAGGGCTCTTAGGGCGCCTGGCGGCAGCCGCCTCCGTCTACGGCCATACCACCCTGAACGCGCCCGATCTCGTCTGATCTCGGAAGCTAAGCAGGGTCGGGCCCGGTTAGTACTTGGATGGGAGACCGCCTGGGAATACCGGGTGCTGTAGGCTTTTTGTTGTCTCTGTTTTTCCCTGCCTCCCCTCTCCTTTAGCCCCCGGCCCCAGCCGCACCGCAAGCCGCACCTGCCGCTGGCCCCTGGCACCCCACCGCGCTCAGAGCCGCCGCCTGCCTTCCAGCCCCTCTCAGGTCGGGTGGCCGGGGCGCCCGACTCCCGCTGCAGACCTGGGTTGCCTCCGCGCGGCCCGCCAGCCCCTCGGCTTTCTTTCGGCGTCCAGGAAACCAGAGGAACGGCGGGGGCGGAGGCGGGGGTCTCTGTCTGGGGCTCCCTTGGCAGGCCTCAGGCAATTCTGGGCGGGCCGGGCCCCAGCCCACCCCCAGACGCACCCCTGGCAGGCAACCTCGCGGTCTCCGCAGGCGCGGGGCGCACAACACACACACACACACACACACACACACACCACACACACACCCTCACGCGCCCCCCAAACACAGACACCCCCCCGCAGCCCAGACAGGTCAAGAGCCGGAAACCACAAGTAAGGGAGACGGAGAAAGAGGGAGAGAGAGAGAGACAGCAAGAGGACCGCACAGGCTTCCAAAGCCCCGGCCGCCACACCCTCCCCCTCCACTGTGGGTATCCACCCGGCCCCCCCAGTCGACCCGACCCCACCGTCGCCCACCGACACACTCACACGCACGCTCTCTCCCACACTCACCTCTGGCCTGGGGCGGGGGCTGGGTCTCGCCTCAGGGAGCCAAGCCGAAGGGGACCTTTGAGACCTCGGCTGCGAGGAAGTCTTGGGGTCCCACGGGTGATTGCCAGCCCAGGGCACCGCGTCCAGCCGGGGCTCGCCCGGCCCAAGGCTGACGCCGCCTCCCTTGCGCACGGGCCGCTCTCTGCGGTGTGTGACGGTCTGTGCCAGAGTGTCCGTCTCGGATGGGATGCCATCCCCTGTCCCCTGTCCGTCTCCCGCTTTCCGTCTCTCTGTCGGTCGCTCTGTGTCTCCCTCTCTCTGGCTCTCCCTCCCTGGGTGTGCCTGCGCGCTCGTGTCTGTCTGTCTGTCTGCATCTGCATCTGCATCTGCCCTCTCGCCGTCCTGGAGCCTGTCTCTGAACCTTCATCTCTTTCCGTCTCTGTCTCTCCTGACCCCGGCCTGCCCTTCCTCTGGCCCCGGCCTCTCACGGGTGGGTGCTCTGGCTGTGGCCCTGGCTGACGAGCTTGCGCCGGCCGGCTGTCTCACTTGGCGTGGGCGCCCGCGAGTGTGTCTGTGTGCCTGTCCGTGTGGCTGCACGTCGCTCGTCTGCACCCTCAGCAAGGTCTTGTGCTTGGAGGGCGGCGTGGGGGCAAGGGGGAGGGGGGGCCTCGGTGGGCGAAGGGGCGGGGCTGACGAGCTCTGGTCGCCGGCGCTGGTGGCTCCAGGTGGGTTTGGGCACCGCGCAGGTGCCGGGCAGCATGGGCGCTCAGGGCCACGGCTGGGCTGCGCCTAGGCCCGCAGGAGGCTCAGAGGACCGGGGCCCCAGCGCGCCCCGAGGCCCTGGGCAGCGAACGCCTTGGGGAGGTGGGCGAGGGGGTGGGGGAGGGGCGGCGGCCCCGAGCCGGGTGGTGCCTGGAGGGTCCCAGGGTGGGAGAGCGCCAAGACCTCCGCGCCCCTCACGCCACCCTCGCCCCTACACGCCCCGGCAGGCACACCCGGCCGGCTGCTCCCGGTCCCGGAAGCCCTGTGGTCCCCCGGGCCGGGCCGGCGAGTGTTGGCCGGGGGGTGACGGGGGGGGGGGCGGGCGGCGTGGCCGGCCACCGGGCCGCCGGCAGTCCGGTCGCGCGGGTGGTGCAGCTCAAGTGCAGCGCGCTCCGTGGAGAGCTGGAGAGAGCTGCGGCCGCCGGCTGGCCCGACCGGCAGGTCAGAGCGAAAGGCAGGCGCAGCGCAGGGCTCTTAGGGCGCCTGGCGGCAGCCGCCTCCGTCTACGGCCATACCACCCTGAACGCGCCCGATCTCGTCTGATCTCGGAAGCTAAGCAGGGTCGGGCCCGGTTAGTACTTGGATGGGAGACCGCCTGGGAATACCGGGTGCTGTAGGCTTTTTGTTGTTCTGTTTTTTCCCTGCCTCCCCTCTCCTTTAGCCCCGGCCCCAGCCGCACCGCAAGCCGCACCTGCCGCTGGCCCCTGGCACCCCACCGCGCTCAGAGCCGCCGCCTGCCTTCCAGCCCCTCTCAGGTCGGGTGCCGGGGCGCCCGACTCCCGCTGCAGACCTGGGTTGCCTCCGCGCGGCCCGCCAGCCCCTCGGCTTTCTTTCGGCGTCCAGGAAACCAGAGGAACGGCGGGGCGGAGGCGCGGGGGTCTCTGTCTGGGGCTCCCTTGGCAGGCCTCAGGCAATTCTGGGCGGGGCCGGGGCCCCAGCCCCACCCCCAGACGCACCCTGGCAGGCAACCTCGCGGTCTCCCGCAGGCGCGGGCGCACAACACACACACACACACACACACACACACACACCCTCACGCCCGCCCCCCAAACACAGACACACCCCCCGCCAGCCCAAGACAGGTCAAGAGCCGGAAACCACAAGTAAGGGAGACGGAGAAAGAGGGAGAGAGAGAGAGACAGCAAGAGGACCGCACCAGGCTTCCAAAGCCCCGGCCGCCACACCCTCCCCCCCCTCCCACTGTGGGTATCCACCCGGCCCCCCCAGTCGACCCGACCCCACCGTCGCCCACCGACACACTCACACGCACGCTCTCTCCCCACACTCACCCTCTGGCCTGGGGCGGGGGCTGGGTCTCGCCTCAGGGAGCCAAGCCGAAGGGGACCTTTGAGACCTCGGCTGCGAGGAAGTCTTGGGTCCCCACGGGTGATTGCCAGCCCCAGGGCACCGCGTCCAGCCGGGGCTCGCCCGGCCAAGGCTGACGCCGCCTCCCTTGCGCACGGGCCGCTCTCTGCGGTGTGTGACGGTCTGTGCCAGAGTGTCCGTCTCGGATGGGATGCCATCCCCTGTCCCCTGTCCGTCTCCCGCTTTCCGTCTCTCTGTCGGTCGCTCTGTGTCTCCCTCTCTCTGGCTCTCCCTCCCTGGGTGTGCCTGCGCGCTCGTGTCTGTCTGTCTGTCTGCATCTGCATCTGCATCTGCCCTCTCGCCGTCTTGGAGCCTGTCTCTGAACCTTCATCTCTTTCCGTCTCTGTCTCTCCTGACCCCCGGCCTGCCGTCCCTTCCTCTGGCCCCGGCCTCTCACGGGTGGGTGCTCTGGCTGTGGCCCTGGCTGACGAGCTTGCGCCGGCCGGCTGTCTCACTTGGCGTGGGCGCCGCGAGTGTGTCTGTGTGCCTGTCCGTGTGGCTGCACGTCGCTCGTCTGCACCCTCAGCAAGGTCTTGTGCTTGGAGGGCGGCGTGGGGCAAGGGGGGGGGGGGCCTCGGTGGGGCGAAGGGGCGGGGCTGACGAGCTCTGGTCGCCGGCGCTGGTGGCTCCAGGTGGGTTTGGGCACCGCGCAGGTGCCGGGCAGCATGGGCGCTCAGGGCCACGGCTGGGCTGCGCCTAGGCCCGCAGGAGGCTCAGAGGACCGCGGGCCCAGCGCGCCCGAGGCCCTGGGCAGCGAACGCCTTGGGGAGGTGGGCGAGGGGTGGGGGAGGGGCGGCGGCCCCCGAGCCGGGGTGGTGCCTGGAGGGTCCCAGGTGGGAGAGCGCCAAGACCTCCGCGCCCCTCACGCCACCCTCGCCCCTACACGCCCCGGCAGGCACACCCGGCCGGCTGCTCCCGTCCCGGAAGCCCTGTGGTCCCCGGGCCGGGCCGGCCGAGTGTTGGCCGGGGGTGACGGGGGGCGGGGGGCGGGGCGGCGTGGGCCGGCCACCGGGCCGCCGGCAGTCCGGTCGCGGGTGGTGCAGCTCAAGTGCAGCGCGCGCTCCGTGGAGAGCTGGAGAGCTGCGGCCGCCGGCTGGCCGACCGGCAGGTCAGAGCGAAAGGCAGGCGCAGCGCAGGGCTCTTTAGGGCGCCTGGCGGCAGCCGCCTCCGTCTACGGCCATACCACCCTGAACGCGCCCGATCTCGTCTGATCTCGGAAGCTAAGCAGGGTCGGGCCCGGTTAGTACTTGGATGGGAGACCGCCTGGGAATACCGGGTGCTGTAGGCTTTTTTGTTGTTCTGTTTTTCCCTGCCTCCCCTCTCCTTTAGCCCCCGGCCCCAGCCGCACCGCAAGCCGCACCTGCCGCTGGCCCCTGGCACCCCACGCGCTCAGAGCCGCCGCCTGCCTTCCAGCCCCTCTCAGGTCGGGTGGCCGGGCGCCGACTCCCGCTGCAGACCTGGGTTGCCTCGCGCGCGGCCCGCCAGCCCCTCGGCTTTCTTTCGGCGTCCAGGAAACCAGAGGAACGGCGGGGCGGAGGCGGGGTCTCTGTCTGGGGCTCCCTTGGCAGGCCTCAGGCAATTCTGGGCGGGCCGGGGCCCCAGCCCCACCCCCAGACGCACCCTGGCAGGCAACCTCGCGGTCTCCCGCAGGCAGGCGCGGCGCACAACACACACACACACACACACACACACACACACCCTCACGCCCGCCCCCCAAACACAGACACACCCCCCGCAGCCCAGACAGGTCAAGAGCCGGAAACCACAAGTAAGGGAGACGGGAGAAAGAGGGAGAGAGAGAGAGACAGCAAGAGGACCGCACAGGCTTCCAAAGCCCCGGCCGCCACACCCTCCCCCCTCCACTGTGGGTATCCACCCGGCCCCCCAGTCGACCCGACCCCACCGTCGCCCACCGACACACTCACACGCACGCTCTCTCCCACACTCACCCTCTGGCCTGGGGCGGGGGCTGGGTCTCGCCTCAGGGAGCCAAGCCGAAGGGGACCTTTGAGACCTCGGCTGCGAGGAAGTCTTGGGGTCCCCACGGGTGATTGCCAGCCCCAGGGCACCGCGTCCAGCCGGGGCTCGCCCGGCCCAAGGCTGACGCCGCCTCCCTTGCGCACGGGCCGCTCTCTGCGGTGTGTGACGGTCTGTGCCAGAGTGTCCGTCTCGGATGGGATGCCATCCCCTGTCCCCTGTCCGTCTCCCGCTTTCCGTCTCTCTGTCGGTCGCTCTGTGTCTCCCTCTCTCTGGCTCTCCTCCCTGGGTGTGCCTGCGCGCTCGTGTCTGTCTGTCTGTCTGCATCTGCATCTGCATCTGCCCTCTCGCCGTCTTGGAGGAGCCTGTCTCTGAACCTTCATCTCTTTCCGTCTCTGTCTCTCCTGACCCCGGCCTGCCGTCCCTTCCTCTGGCCCGGCCTCTCACGGGTGGGTGCTCTGGCTGTGGCCCTGGCTGACGAGCTTGCGCCGGCCGGCTGTCTCACTTGGCGTGGGCCGCCGCGAGTGTGTCTGTGTGCCTGTCCGTGTGGCTGCACGTCGCTCGTCTGCACCCTCAGCAAGGTCTTGTGCTTTGGGGCGGCGTGGGGGCAAGGGGGAGGGGGGGCCTCGGTGGGGCGAAGGGGCGGGGCTGACGAGCTCTGGTCGCCGGCGCTGGTGGCTCCAGGTGGGTTTGGGCACCGCGCAGGTGCCGGGCAGCATGGGCGCTCAGGGCCACGGCTGGGCTGCGCCTAGGCCCGCAGGAGGCTCAGAGGACCGCGGGCCCAGCGCGCCCCGAGGCCCTGGGCAGCGAACGCCTTGGGGAGGTGGGCGAGGGGGTGGGGGAGGGGCGGCGGCCCCCGAGCCGGGTGGTGCCTGGAGGGTCCCAGGGTGGGAGAGCGCCAAGACCTCCGCGCCCCTCACGCCACCCTCGCCCCTACACGCCCCGGCAGGCACACCCGGCCGGCTGCTCCCGGTCCCGGAAGCCCTGTGGTCCCCCGGGCCGGGCCGGCCGAGTGTTGGCCGGGGGTGACGGGGGCGGGGGCGGGCGGCGTGGGCCGGCCACCGGGCCGCCGGCAGTCCGGTCGCGGGTGGTGCAGCTCAAGTGCAGCGCGCGCTCCGTGGAGAGCTGGAGAGCTGCGGCCGCCGGCTGGCCGACCGGCAGGTCAGAGCGAAAGGCAGGCGCAGCGCAGGGCTCTTAGGGCGCCTGGCGGCAGCCGCCTCCGTCTACGGCCATACCACCCTGAACGCGCCCGATCTCGTCTGATCTCGGAAGCTAAGCAGGGTCGGGCCCGGTTAGTACTTGGATGGGAGACCGCCTGGGAATACCGGGTGCTGTAGGCTTTTTGTTGTTTCTGTTTTTCCCTGCCTCCCCTCTCCTTTAGCCCCCGGCCCCAGCCGCACCGCAAGCCGCACCTGCCGCTGGCCCCTGGCACCCCACCGCGCTCAGAGCCGCCGCCTGCCTTCCAGCCCCTCTCAGGTCGGGTGGCCCGGGGCGCCCGACTCCGCTGCAGACCTGGGTTGGCCTCCGCGCGGCCCGCCAGCCCCTCGGCTTTCTTTCGGCGTCCAGGAAACCAGAGGAACGGCGGGGGGCGGAGGCGCGGGGTCCTCTGTCTGGGGCTCCCTTGGCAGGGCCTCAGGCAATTCTGGGCGGGGCCGGGGCCCCAGCCCCACCCCCAGACGCACCCTGGCAGGCAACCTCGCGGTCTCCCGCAGGCGCGGGCGCACAACACACACACACACACACACACACACCACACACACACACACACACACCCTCACGCCCGCCCCCCAAACACAGACACACCCCCCGCAGCCCAGACAGGTCAAGAGCCGGAAACCACAAGTAAGGGAGACGGAGAAAGAGGAGAGAGAGAGAGACAGCAAGAGGACCGCACAGGCTTCCAAAGCCCCGGCCGCCACACCCTCCCCCCTCCACTGTGGGTATCCACCCGGCCCCCCCAGTCGACCCGACCCCACCGTCGCCCACCGACACACTCACACGCACGCTCTCTCCCACACTCACCCTCTGGCCTGGGGCCGGGGGCTGGGTCTCGCCTCAGGGAGCCAAGCCGAAGGGGACCTTTGAGACCTCGGCTGCGAGGAAGTCTTGGGGTCCCCACGGGTGATTGCCAGCCCAGGGCACCGCGTCCAGCCGGGGCTCGCCCGGCCCAAGGCTGACGCCGCCTCCCTTGCGCACGGGCCGCTCTCTGCGGTGTGTGACGGTCTGTGCCAGAGTGTCCGTCTCGGATGGGATGCCATCCCCTGTCCCCTGTCCGTCTCCCGCTTTCCGTCTCTCTGTCGGTCGCTCTGTGTCTCCCTCTCTCTGGCTCTCCCTCCCTGGGTGTGCCTGCGCGCTCGTGTCTGTCTGTCTGTCTGCATCTGCATCTGCATCTGCCCTCTCGCCGTCTTGGGAGCCTGTCTCTGAACCTTCATCTCTTTCCGTCTCTGTCTCTCCTGACCCCCGGCCTGCCGTCCCTTCCTCTGGCCCCGGCCTCTCACGGGTGGGTGCTCTGGCTGTGGCCCTGGCTGACGAGCTTGCGCCGGCCGGCTGTCTCACTTGGCGTGGGCGCCCGCGAGTGTGTCTGTGTGCCTGTCCGTGTGGCTGCACGTCGCTCGTCTGCACCCTCAGCAAGGTCTTGTGCTTGGAGGGCGGCGTGGGGGCAAGGGGGGAGGGGGGGCCTCGGTGGGGCGAAGGGGCGGGGCTGACGAGCTCTGGTCGCCGGCGCTGGTGGCTCCAGGTGGGTTTGGGCACCGCGCAGGTGCCGGGCAGCATGGGCGCTCAGGGCCACGGCTGGGCTGCGCCTAGGCCCGCAGGAGGCTCAGAGGACCGCGGGCCCCAGCGCGCCCCGAGGCCCTGGGCAGCGAACGCCTTGGGGAGGTGGGCGAGGGGGTGGGGGAGGGGCGGCGGCCCCCGAGCCGGGTGGTGCCTGGAGGGTCCCAGGGTGGGAGAGCGCCAAGACCTCCGCGCCCCTCACGCCACCCTCGCCCCTACACGCCCCGGCAGGCACACCCGGCCGGCTGCTCCCGGTCCCGGAAGCCCTGTGGTCCCCCGGGCCGGGCCGGCCGAGTGTTGGCCGGGGGTGACGGGGCGCGGGGGGCGGGGCGGCGTGGGCCGGCCACCGGGCCGCCGGCAGTCCGGTCGCGGGTGGTGCAGCTCAAGTGCAGCGCGCGCTCCGTGGAGAGCTGGAGAGCTGCGGCCGCCGGCTGGCCCGACCGGCAGGTCAGAGCGAAAGGCAGGCGCAGCGCAGGGCTCTTAGGGCGCCTGGCGGCAGCCGCCTCCGTCTACGGCCATACCACCCTGAACGCGCCCGATCTCGTCTGATCTCGGAAGCTAAGCAGGGTCGGGCCCGGTTAGTACTTGGATGGGAGACCGCCTGGGAATACCGGGTGCTGTAGGCTTTTTGTTGTTTCTGTTTTTCCCTGCCTCCCCTCTCCTTTAGCCCCCGGCCCCAGCCGCACCGCAAGCCGCACCTGCCGCTGGCCCCTGGCACCCCACCGCGCTCAGAGCCGCCGCCTGCCTTCCAGCCCCTCTCAGGTCGGGTGGCCGGGGCGCCCGACTCCCGCTGCAGACCTGGGTTGCCTCCGCGCGGCCCGCCAGCCCCTCGGCTTTCTTTCGGCGTCCAGGAAACCAGAGGAACGGCGGGGGCGGAGGCGCGGGGGTCTCTGTCTGGGGCTCCCTTGGCAGGCCTCAGGCAATTCTGGGCGGGGCCGGGGCCCCAGCCCCACCCCCAGACGCACCCTGGCAGGCAACCTCGCGGTCTCCCGCAGGCGCGGGCGCACAACACACCACACACACACACACACACACACACACACACACCCTCACGCCCGCCCCCCCAAACACAGACACACCCCCCGCAGCCCAGACAGGTCAAGAGCCGGAAACCACAAGTAAGGGAGACGGAGAAAGAGGGAGAGAGAGAGAGACAGCAAGAGGACCGCACAGGCTTCCAAAGCCCCGGCCGCCACACCCTCCCCCCTCCACTGTGGGTATCCACCCGGCCCCCCCAGTCGACCCGACCCCACCGTCGCCCACCGACACACTCACACGCACGCTCTCTCCCACACTCACCCTCTGGCCTGGGGCCGGGGGCTGGGTCTCGCCTCAGGGAGCCAAGCCGAAGGGGACCTTTGAGACCTCGGCTGCGAGGAAGTCTTGGGGTCCCCACGGGTGATTGCCAGCCCCAGGGCACCGCGTCCAGCCGGGGCTCGCCCGGCCCAAGGCTGACGCCGCCTCCCTTGCGCACGGGCCGCTCTCTGCGGTGTGTGACGGTCTGTGCCAGAGTGTCCGTCTCGGATGGGATGCCATCCCCTGTCCCCTGTCCGTCTCCCGCTTTCCGTCTCTCTGTCGGTCGCTCTGTGTCTCCCTCTCTCTGGCTCTCCCTCCCTGGGTGTGCCTGCGCGCTCGTGTCTGTCTGTCTGTCTGCATCTGCATCTGCATCTGCCCTCTCGCCGTCTTGGGAGCCTGTCTCTGAACCTTCATCTCTTTCCGTCTCTGTCTCTCCTGACCCCCGGCCTGCCGTCCCTTCCTCTGGCCCCGGCCTCTCACGGGTGGGTGCTCTGGCTGTGGCCCTGGCTGACGAGCTTGCGCCGGCCGGCTGTCTCACTTGGCGTGGGCGCCCGCGAGTGTGTCTGTGTGCCTGTCCGTGTGGCTGCACGTCGCTCGTCTGCACCCTCAGCAAGGTCTTGTGCTTGGAGGGCGGCGTGGGGCAAGGGGAGGGGGGCCTCGGTGGGGCGAAGGGGCGGGCTGACGAGCTCTGGTCGCCGGCGCTGGTGGCTCCAGGTGGTTTGGGCACGCGCAGGTGCCGGCAGCATGGGCGCTCAGGCCACGGCTGGCTGCGCCTAGGCCCGCAGGAGGCTCAGAGACGGGCGGCGAGGCCGCGGCAGCGAGCGGGGGGGGGGGGGGGGGGGGGGGGGGGGGGGGGGGGGGGGGGGGGGGGGGGGGCGGCTGGCCCCGGCCCTGGGGCAGGCGAACGGCCGTCCTGGGGAGGGTGGGGCGAGGGGGGGGGGAGGGGCCCCGGCGGCCCGGCCGAGGGTGGTGGGGAGGGGTGCGTGTGAGGGTGTCGTGGCGACGGGGTCGGGCGACTGGGGGGCCGGGGGCCCAAGGGAGAGGGGGGCGCCGGGGCTTTGGGCCTGTGCGGTCCTCTTGCTGTCTCTCCTCTCCCTCCTCCGTCTCCCTTACTTGTGGTTTCCGGCTCTTGACCTGTCGGGCTGCGGGGGGGGTGTGTCTGTGTTGGGGGCGGCGTGAGGGTGTGTGGTGTGTGTGTGTGGTGTGTGTGTGTTGTGTGTTGTGCGCCCGCGCCTGCGGGAGACCGCGAGGTTGCCTGCCAGGGTGCGTCTGGGGTGGGGCTGGGGCCCCGGCCCCGCCCAGAATTGCCTGAGGCCTGCCAAGGGAGCCCCAGACAGAGACCCCCGCGCCTCCGCCCCCGCCGTTCCTCTGGTTTCCTGGACGCCGAAAGAAAGCCGAGGGGCTGGCGGGCCGCGCGGAGGCAACCCAGGTCTGCAGCGGGAGTCGGGCGCCCCGGCCACCCGACCTGAGAGGGGCTGGAAGGCAGGCGGCGGCTCTGAGCGCGGTGGGGTGCCAGGGCCAGCGGCAGGTGCGGCTTGCGGTGCGGCTGGGGCCGGGGGCTAAAGGAGAGGGGAGGCAGGGAAAAACAGAAACAACAAAAAGCCTACAGCACCCGGTATTCCCAGGCGGTCTCCCATCCAAGTACTAACCGGGCCCGACCCTGCTTAGCTTCCGAGATCAGACGAGATCGGGCGCGTTCAGGGTGGTATGGCCGTAGACGGAGGCGGCTGCCGCCAGGCGCCCTAAGAGCCCTGCGCTGCGCCTGCCTTTCGCTCTGGACCTGCCGGTCGGGCCAGCCGGCGGCCGCAGCTCTCCAGCTCTCCACGGAGCGCGCGCTGCACTTGAGCTGCACCACCCGCGACCGGACTGCCGGCGGCCCGGTGGCCGGCCCACGCCGCCCCGCCCCCCGCGCCCCCGTCACCCCCGGCCAAACACTCGGCCGGCCCGGCCCGGGGGACCACAGGGCTTCCGGGACCGGGAGCAGCCGGCCGGGTGTGCCTGCCGGGGCCTGTAGGGGGCGAGGGTGGCGTGAGGGGCGCGGAGGTCTTGGCGCTCTCCCACCCTGGGACCCTCCAGGCACCACCCGGCTCGGGGGCCGCCGCCCCTCCCCCACCCCCTCGCCCACCTCCCCAAGGCGTTCGCTGCCCAGGGCCTCGGGGCGCGCTGGGCCCGCGGTCCTCTGAGCCTCCTGCGGGCCTAGGCGCAGCCCAGCCGTGGCCCTGAGCGCCCATGCTGCCCGGCACCTGCGCGGTGCCCAAACCCACCTGGAGCCACCAGCGCCGGCGACCAGAGCTCGTCAGCCCCGCCCCTTCGCCCCACCGAGGCCCCCCCTCCCCCCTTGCCCCCACGCCGCCCTCCAAGCACAAGACCTTGCTGAGGGTGCAGACGAGCGACGTGCAGCCACACGGACAGGCACACAGACACACTCGCGGGCGCCCACGCCAAGTGAGACAGCCGGCCGGCGCAAGCTCGTCAGCCAGGGCCACAGCCAGAGCACCCACCCGTGAGAGGCCGGGGGCCAGAGGAAGGGACGGCAGGCCGGGGGTCAGGAGAGACAGAGACGGAAAGAGATGAAGGTTCAGAGACAGGCTCCCAAGACGGCGAGAGGGCAGATGCAGATGCAGATGCAGACAGACAGACAGACACGAGCGCGCAGGCACACCCAGGGAGGGAGAGCCAGAGAGAGGGAGACACAGAGCGACCGACAGAGAGACGGAAAGCGGGAGACGGACAGGGGACAGGGGATGGCATCCCATCCGAGACGGACACTCTGGCACAGACCGTCACACACCGCAGAGAGCGGCCCGTGCGCAAGGGAGGCGGCGTCAGCCTTGGGCCGGGCGAGCCCCGGCTGGACGCGGTGCCCTGGGGCTGGCAATCACCCGTGGGGACCCCAAGACTTCCTCGCAGCCGAGGTCTCAAAGGGTCCCCTTCGGCTTGGCTCCCTGAGGCGAGACCCAGCCCCCGGCCCCAGGCCAGAGGGTGAGTGTGGGAGAGAGCGTGCGTGTGAGTGTGTCGGTGGGCGACGGTGGGGTCGGGTCGACTGGGGGGGCCGGGTGGATACCCACAGTGGAGGGGGGAGGGTGTGGCGGCCGGGGCTTTGGAAGCCTGTGCGGTCCTCTTGCTGTCTCTCTCTCTCTCCCTCTTTCTCCGTCTCCCTTACTTGTGGTTTCCGGCTCTTGACCTGTCTGGGCTGCGGGGGGTGTGTCTGTGTTTGGGGGGGCGGGCGTGAGGGTGTGTGTGTGTGTGTGTGTGTGTGTGTGGTGTGTGTGTGTGTTGTGCGCCCGCGCCTGCGGGAGACCGCGAGGTTGCCTGCCAGGGTGCGTCTGGGGGTGGGGCTGGGGCCCCGGCCCCGCCCAGAATTGCCTGAGGCCTGCCAAGGGAGCCCCAGACAGAGACCCCCGCGCCTCCGCCCCCGCCGTTCCTCTGGTTTCCTGGACGCCGAAAGAAAGCCGAGGGGCTGGCGGGCCGCGCGGAGGCAACCCAGGTCTGCCAGCGGGAGTCGGGCGCCCCGGCCACCCGACCTGAGAGGGGCTGGAAGGCAGGCGGCGGCTCTGAGCGCGGTGGGGTGCCAGGGGCCAGCGGCAGGTGCGGCTTGCGGTGCGGCTGGGGCCGGGGGCTAAAGGAGAGGGGAGGCAGGGAAAAACAGAAACAACAAAAAGCCTACAGCACCCGGTATTCCCAGGCGGTCTCCCATCCAAGTACTAACCGGGCCCGACCCTGCTTAGCTTCCGAGATCAGACGAGATCGGGCGCGTTCAGGGTGGTATGGCCGTAGACGGAGGCGGCTGCCGCCAGGCGCCCTAAGAGCCCTGCGCTGCGCCTGCCTTTCGCTCTGACCTGCCGGTCGGGCCAGCCGGCGGCCGCAGCTCTCCAGCTCTCCACGGAGCGCGCGCTGCACTTGAGCTGCACCACCGCGACCGGACTGCCGGCGGCCCGGTGGCCGGCCCACGCCGCCCCGCCCCCGCCCCCGTCACCCCGGCCAACACTCGGCCGGCCCGGCCGGGGGACCACAGGGCTTCCGGGACCGGGAGCAGCCGGCCGGGTGTGCCTGCCGGGGCGTGTAGGGGCGAGGGTGGCGTGAGGGCGCGGAGGTCTTGCGCTCTCCCACCCTGGACCCTCCAGGCACCACCCGGCTCGGGGGCCGCCGCCCTCCCCACCCCCTCGCCCACCTCCCCAAGGCGTTCGCTGCCCAGGGCCTCGGGGCGCGCTGGGGCCCGCGGTCCTCTGAGCCTCCTGCGGGCCTAGGCGCAGCCCAGCCGTGGCCCTGAGCGCCCATTGCTGCCCGGCACCTGCGCGGTGCCCAAACCCACCTGGAGCCACCAGCGCCGGCGACCAGAGCTCGTCAGCCCGCCCCTTCGCCCCACCGAGGCCCCCCTCCCCCCTTGCCCCCACGCCGCCCTCCAAGCACAAGACCTTGCTGAGGGTGCAGACGAGCGACGTGCAGCCACACGGACAGGCACACAGACACACTCGCGGGCGCCCACGCCAAGTGAGACAGCCGGCCGGCGCAAGCTCGTCAGCCAGGGCCACAGCCAGAGCACCCACCCGTGAGAGGCCGGGGCCAGAGGAAGGGACGGCAGGCCGGGGTCAGGAGAGACAGAGACGGAAAGAGATGAAGGTTCAGAGACAGGCTCCCAAGACGGCGAGAGGGCAGATGCAGATGCAGATGCAGACAGACAGACAGACACGAGCGCGCAGGCACACCCAGGGAGGGAGAGCCAGAGAGAGGGAGACACAGAGCGACCGACAGAGAGACGGAAAGCGGGAGACGGACAGGGACAGGGGATGGCATCCCATCCGAGACGGACACTCTGGCACAGACCGTCACACACCGCAGAGAGCGGCCCGTGCGCAAGGGAGGCGGCGTCAGCCTTGGGCCGGGCGAGCCCGGCTGGACGCGGTGCCCTGGGGCTGGCAATCACCGTGGGGACCCCAAGACTTCCTCGCCAGCCGAGGTCTCAAAGGTCCCCTTCGGCTTGGCTCCCTGAGGCGAGACCCAGCCCCCGGCCCCAGGCCAGAGGGGTGAGTGTGGGAGAGAGCGTGCGTGTGAGTGTGTCGGTGGGCGACGGTGGGGTCGGGTCGACTGGGGGCGCCGGGTGGATACCCACAGTGGAGGGGGGAGGGGTGTGGCGGCGGCGCGCTTTGGAAGCCTGTGCCGGTCCTCTTGCTGTCTCTCTCTCTCTCCCTCTTTCTCCGTCTCCCTTACTTGTGGTTTCCGGCTCTTGACCTGTCTGGGCTGCGGGGGGTGTGTCTGTGTTGGGGGGCGGGCGTGAGGGTGTGTGTGTGTGTGTGTGTGTGTGTGTGTGTGTGTGTTGTTGCGCCCGCGCCTGCGGGAGACCGCGAGGTGCCTGCCAGGGTGCGTCTGGGGTGGGGCTGGGGCCCCGGCCCCGCCAGAATTGCCTGAGGCCTGCCAAGGGAGCCCAGACAGAGACCCCGCGCCTCCGCCCCGCCGTTCCTCTGGTTTCCTGGACGCCGAAAGAAAGCCGAGGGGCTGGCGGCCGCGCGGAGGCAACCCAGGTCTGCAGCGGGAGTCGGGCGCCCCGGCCACCCGACTGAGAGGGGCTGGAAGGCAGGCGGCGGCTCTGAGCGCGGTGGGTGCCAGGGGCCAGCGGCAGGTGCGGCTTGCGGTGCGGCTGGGGCCGGGGGCTAAAGGAGAGGGAGGCAGGGAAAAACAGAAACAACAAAAAGCCTACAGCACCCGGTATTCCCAGGCGGTCTCCCATCCAAGTACTAACCGGGCCCGACCCTGCTTAGCTTCCGAGATCAGACGAGATCGGGCGCGTTCAGGGTGGTATGGCCGTAGACGGAGGCGGCTGCCGCCAGGCGCCCTAAGAGCCCTGCGCTGCGCTGCCTTTCGCTCTGACCTGCCGGTCGGCCAGCGGCGGCCGCAGCTCTCCAGCTCTCCACGGAGCGCGCGCTGCACTTGAGCTGCACACCGCGACCGACTGCCGGCGGCCCGGTGGCCGGCCCACGCCGCCCGCCCCCGCCCCGTCACCCCCGGCCAACACTCGCCGGCCGGCCCGGGGGACCACAGGGCTTCCGGGACCGGAGCAGCCGGCCGGGTGTGCCTGCCGGGGCGTGTAGGGGCGAGGGTGGCGTGAGCGGCGCGGAGGTCTTGGCGCTCTCCACCCTGGGACCCTCCAGGCACACCCGGCTCGGGGGCCGCCGCCCCTCCCCCACCCCTCGCCCACCTCCCCAAGGCGTTCGCTGCCAGGGCCTCGGGGCGCGCTGGGGCCCGCGGTCCTCTGAGCCTCCTGCGGGCCTAGGCGCAGCCCAGCCGTGGCCCTGAGCGCCCATGCTGCCCGGCACCTGCGCGGTGCCCAAACCCACCTGGAGCCACCAGCGCGGCGACCAGAGCTCGTCAGCCCCGCCCCTTCGCCCCACCGAGCCCCCCTCCCCCTTGCCCCCACGCCGCCCTCCAAGCACAAGACCTTGCTGAGGTGCAGACGAGCGACGTGCAGCCACACGGACAGGCACACAGACACACTCGCGGGCGCCCACGCCAAGTGAGACAGCCGGCCGGCGCAAGCTCGTCAGCCAGGGCCACAGCCAGAGCACCCACCCGTGAGAGGCCGGGGCCAGAGGAAGGGACGGCAGGCCGGGGGTCAGGAGAGACAGAGACGGAAAGAGATGAAGGTTCAGAGACAGGCTCCCAAGACGGCGAGAGGGCAGATGCAGATGCAGATGCAGACAGACAGACAGACACGAGCGCGCAGGCACACCCAGGGAGGAGAGCCAGAGAGAGGAGACACAGAGCGACCGACAGAGAGACGGAAAGCGGGAGACGGACAGGGGACAGGGGATGGCATCCCATCCGAGACGGACACTCTGGCACAGACCGTCACACACCGCAGAGCGGCCCGTGCGCAAGGAGGCGGCGTCAGCCTTGGCCGGGCGAGCCCCGGCTGGACGCGGTGCCCTGGGGCTGGCAATCACCCGTGGGGACCCCAAGACTTCCTCGCAGCCGAGGTCTCAAAGTCCCCTTCGGCTTGGCTCCCTGAGGCGAGACCAGCCCCGCCCCAGGCCAGAGGGTGAGTGTGGAGAGAGCGTGCGTGTGAGTGTGTCGGTGGGCGACGGTGGGTCGGGTCGACTGGGGGGCCGGTGGATACCCACAGTGGAGGGGGAGGGTGTGGCGGCCGGGGCTTTGGAAGCCTGTGCGGTCCTCTTGCTGTCTCTCTCTCTCTCCTCTTTCTCCGTCTCCCTTACTTGTGGTTTCCGGCTCTTGACCTGTCTGGGCTGCGGGGGGTGTGTCTGTGTTTGGGGGGCGGGCGTGAGGGTGTGTGTGTGTGTGTGTGTGTGTGTGTGTGTGTGTGTGTGTTGTGCGCCCGCGCCTGCGGGAGACCGCGAGGTTGCCTGCCAGGGTGCGTCTGGGGGTGGGGCTGGGCCCCGGCCCCGCCAGAATTGCCTGAGGCCTGCCAAGGGAGCCCAGACAGAGACCCCGCGCCTCCGCCCCGCCGTTCCTCTGGTTTCCTGGACGCCGAAGAAAGCGAGGGGCTGGCGGGCCGCGCGGAGGCAACCCAGGTCTGCAGCGGGAGTCGGGCGCCCCGGCCACCCGACCTGAGAGGGGCTGGAAGGCAGGCGGCGGCTCTGAGCGCGTGGGGTGCCAGGGGCCAGCGGCAGGTGCGGCTTGCGGTGCGGCTGGGCCGGGGCTAAAGGAGAGGGAGCAGGGAAAAACAGAAACAACAAAAAGCCTACAGCACCCGTATTCCCAGGCGGTCTCCCATCCAAGTACTAACCGGGCCCGACCCTGCTTAGCTTCCGAGATCAGACGAGATCGGGCGCGTTCAGGGTGGTATGCCGTAGACGGAGGCGGCTGCCGCCAGGCGCCCTAAGAGCCCTGCGCTGCGCCTGCCTTTCGCTCTGACCTGCCGGTCGGCCAGCCGGCGGCGCAGCTCTCCAGCTCTCCACGGAGCGCGCGCTGCACTTGAGCTGCACCACCCGCGACCGGACTGCCGGCGGCCCGGTGCCGGCCCACGCCGCCCCGCCCCCCGCCCCGTCACCCCCGGCCAACACTCGGCCGGCCCGGCCCGGGGGACCACAGGGCTTCCGGGACCGGGAGCAGCCGGCCGGGTGTGCCTGCCGGGCGTGTAGGGCGAGGGTGCGTGAGGGGCGCGGAGGTCTTGGCGCTCTCCCACCCTGGGACCCTCCAGGCACCACCCGGCTCGGGGCCGCCGCCCCTCCCCACCCCCTCGCCACCTCCCCAAGGCGTTCGCTGCCCAGGGCCTCGGGGCGCGCTGGGGCCCGCGTCCTCTGAGCCTCCTGCGGCCTAGGCGCAGCCCAGCCGTGGCCCTGACGCCCATGCTGCCCGGCACCTGCGCGGTGCCCAAACCCACCTGGAGCCACCAGCGCCGGCGACCAGAGCTCGTCAGCCCGCCCCTTCGCCCCACCGAGGCCCCCCCCTCCCCCTTGCCCCACGCGCCCTCCAAGCACAAGACCTTGCTGAGGGTGCAGACGAGCGACGTGCAGCCACACGGACAGGCACACAGACACACTCCGCGGCGCCCACGCCAAGTGAGACAGCCGGCGGCGCAAGCTCGTCAGCCAGGGCCACAGCCAGAGCACCCACCCGTGAGAGGCCGGGCCAGAGGAAGGGACGGCAGGCGGGGGTCAGGAGAGACAGAGACGGAAAGAGATGAAGGTTCAGAGACAGGCTCCCAGGACGGCGAGAGGGCAGATGCAGATGCAGATGCAGACAGACAGACAGACACGAGCGCGCAGGCACACCCAGGGAGGGAGAGCCAGAGAGAGGAGACACAGAGCGACGACAGAGAGACGGAAAGCGGGAGACGGACAGGGGACAGGGGATGGCATCCCATCCGAGACGGACACTCTGCACAGACCGTCACACACCGCAGAGAGCGGCCCGTGCGCAAGGGAGCGGCGTCAGCCTTGCGGCCGGGCGAGCCCCGGCTGGACGCGGTGCCCTGGGCTGGCAATCACCCGTGGGGACCCAAGACTTCCTCGCAGCGAGGTCTCAAAGGTCCCCTTCGGCTTGGCTCCCTGAGGCGAGACCCAGCCCCCGGCCCCAGGCCAGAGGGTGAGTGTGGGAGAGAGCGTGCGTGTGAGTGTGCGGTGGGCGACGGTGGGTCGGTCGACTGGGGGGCGGGTGGATACCACAGTGGAGGGGGAGGGTGTGGCGGCCGGGCTTTGGAAGCCTGTGCGGTCCTCTTGCTGTCTCTCTCTCTCTCCCTCTTTCTCCGTCTCCCTTACTTGTGGTTTCCGGCTCTTGACCTGTCTGGGCTGCGGGGTGTGTCTGTGTTGGGGGCGGGCGTGAGGGTGTGTGTGTGTGTGTGTGTGTGTTGTGTGTGTGTTGTGCGCCCGCGCTGCGGGAGACCGCGAGGTTGCCTGCCAGGTGCGTCTGGGGGTGGGCTGGGCCCGGCCCGCCCAGAATTGCCTGAGGCCTGCCAAGGAGCCCAGACAGAGACCCCCGCGCCTCCGCCCCGCCGTTCTCTGGTTTCCTGGACGCCGAAAGAAAGCCGAGGGCTGGCGGGCCGCGCGGAGGCAACCAGGTCTGCAGCGGGAGTCGGGCGCGCCCGGCCACCCGACCTGAGAGGGGCTGGAAGGCAGGCGGCGGCTCTGAGCGCGGTGGGGTGCCAGGGCCAGCGGCAGGTGCGGCTTGGGTGCGGCTGGGGCCGGGCTAAAGGAGAGGGGAGCAGGGAAAAACAGAGACAACAAAAAGCCTACAGCACCCGGTATTCCCAGGCGGTCTCCCATCCAAGTACTAACCGGGCCCGACCCTGCTTAGCTTCCGAGATCAGACGAGATCGGCGCGTTCAGGGTGGTATGGCCGTAGACGGAGGCGGCTGCCGCCAGGCGCCCTAAGAGCCCTGCGCTGCGCCTGCCTTTCGCTCTGACCTGCCGGTCGGGCCAGCCGGCGGTCGCAGCTCTCCAGCTCTCCACGGAGCGCGCGCTGCACTTGAGCTGCACCACCCGCGACGGACTGCGCGGCCGGTGGCCGGCCCACGCCGCCCCGCACCCCCCCCGTCACCCGGCAACACTCGCCGCCCGGCCCGGGGGACCACAGGGCTTCCGGGACCGGGAGCAGCCGCCGGTGTGCCTGCCGGGCGTGTAGGGCGAGGGTGGCGTGAGGGGCGCGGAGGTCTTGGCGCTCTCCCACCCTGGGACCCTCCAGGCACCACCCGGCTCGGGGGCCGCCGCCCCTCCCCCACCCCCTCGCCCACCTCCCCAAGGCGTTCGCTGCCCAGGGCCTCGGGGCGCGCTGGGGCCCGCGGTCCTCTGAGCCTCCTGCGGGCCTAGGCGCAGCCCAGCCGTGGCCCTGAGCGCCCATGCTGCCCGGCACCTGCGCGGTGCCCAAACCCACCTGGAGCCACCAGCGCCGGCGACCAGAGCTCGTCAGCCCCGCCCTTCGCCCCACCGAGGCCCCCCCCCCCCCTTGCCCCCACGCCGCCCTCCAAGCACAAGACCTTGCTGAGGGTGCAGACGAGCGACGTGCAGCCACACGGACAGGCACACAGACACACTCGCGGGCGCCCACGCCAAGTGAGACAGCCGGCCGGCGCAAGCTCGTCAGCCAGGGCCACAGCCAGAGCACCCACCCGTGAGAGGCCGGGGCCAGAGGAAGGGACGGCAGGCCGGGGGTCAGGAGAGACAGAGACGGAAAGAGATGAAGGTTCAGAGACAGGCTCCCAAGACGGCGAGAGGGCAGATGCAGATGCAGATGCAGACAGACAGACAGACACGAGCGCGCAGGCACACCCAGGGAGGGAGAGCCAGAGAGAGGGAGACACAGAGCGACCGACAGAGAGACGGAAAGCGGGAGACGGACAGGGGACAGGGGATGGCATCCCATCCGAGACGGACACTCTGGCACAGACCGTCACACACCGCAGAGAGCGGCCCGTGCGCAAGGGAGGCGGCGTCAGCCTTGGGCCGGGCGAGCCCCGGCTGGACGCGGTGCCCTGGGGCTGGCAATCACCCGTGGGGACCCCAAGACTTCCTCGCAGCCGAGGTCTCAAAGGTCCCCTTCGGCTTGGCTCCCTGAGGCGAGACCCAGCCCCGGCCCCAGGCCAGAGGGTGAGTGTGGGAGAGAGCGTGCGTGTGAGTGTGTCGGTGGGCGACGGTGGGTCGGGTCGACTGGGGGGCCGGGTGGATACCCACAGTGGAGGGGGGAGGGTGTGGCGGCCGGGGCTTTGGAAGCCTGTGCGGTCCTCTTGCTGTCTCTCTCTCTCTCCCTCTTTCTCCGTCTCCCTTACTTGTGGTTTCCGGCTCTTGACCTGTCTGGGCTGGGGGTGTGTCTGTGTTTGGGGGGGCGGGCGTGAGTGTGTGTGTGTGTGTGTGTGTGTGTGTGTGTGTGTGTTGTGCGCCGCGCCTGCGGGAGACCGCGAGGTTGCCTGCCAGGGTGCGTCTGGGGGTGGGGCTGGGGCCCCGGCCCGCCCAGAATTGCCTGAGGCCTGCCAAGGGAGCCCCAGACAGAGACCCCCGCGCCTCCGCCCCCGCCGTTCCTCTGGTTTCCTGGACGCCGAAAGAAAGCCGAGGGGCTGGCGGGCCGCGCGGAGGCAACCCAGGTCTGCAGCGGGAGTCGGGCGCCCCGGCCACCCGACCTGAGAGGGGCTGGAAGGCAGGCGGCGGCTCTGAGCGCGGTGGGGTGCCAGGGGCCAGCGGCAGGTGCGGCTTGCGGTGCGGCTGGGGCCGGGGGCTAAAGGAGAGGGGAGGCAGGGAAAAACAGAAACAACAAAAAGCCTACAGCACCCGGTATTCCCAGGCGGTCTCCCATCCAAGTACTAACCGGGCCCGACCCTGCTTAGCTTCCGAGATCAGACGAGATCGGGCGCGTTCAGGGTGGTATGGCCGTAGACGGAGGCGGCTGCCGCCAGGCGCCCTAAGAGCCCTGCGCTGCGCCTGCCTTTCGCTCTGACCTGCCGGTCGGGCCAGCCGGCGGCCGCAGCTCTCCAGCTCTCCACGGAGCGCGCGCTGCACTTGAGCTGCACCACCCGCGACCGGACTGCCGGCGGCCCGGTGGCCGGCCCACGCCGCCCGCCCCCCCCCCCGTCACCCCCGGCCAACACTCGGCCCGGCCCGGGGGGACCACAGGGCTTCCGGGACCGGGAGCAGCCGGCCGGGTGTGCCTGCCGGGGCGTGTAGGGGCGAGGGTGGCGTGAGGGGCGCGGAGGTCTTGGCGCTCTCCCACCCTGGGACCCTCCAGGCACCACCCGGCTCGGGGGCCGCCGCCCCCCCCCACCCCCTCGCCCACCTCCCAAGGCGTTCGCTGCCCAGGGCCTCGGGGCGCGCTGGGCCCGCGGTCCTCTGAGCCCCTGCGGGCCTAGGCGCAGCCCAGCCGTGGCCCTGAGCGCCCATGCTGCCGGCACCTGCGCGGTGCCCAAACCCAGCCACCAGCGGCGACCAGCTCGTCAGCCCCGCCCCTTCGCCCCACCGAGGCCCCCCCTCCCCCTTGCCCCCACGCCGCCCTCCAAGCACAAGACCTTGCTGAGGGTGCAGACGAGCGACGTGCAGCCACACGGACAGGCACACAGACACACTCGCGGCGCCCACGCCAAGTGAGACAGCCGGCCGGCGCAAGCTCGTCAGCCAGGGCCACAGCCAGAGCACCACCCGTGAGAGGCCGGGGCCAGAGGAAGGGACGGCAGGCCGGGGGTCAGGAGAGACAGAGACGGAAAGAGATGAAGGTTCAGAGACAGGCTCCCAAGACGGCGAGGCGCAGATGCAGATGATGCAGACAGACAGACAGACACGAGCGCGCAGGCACACCCAGGGAGGGAGAGCCAGAGAGAGGGAGACACAGAGCGACCGACACAGAGAGACGGAAAGCGGGAGACGGACAGGGGACAGGGGATGGCATCCCATCCGAGACGGACACTCTGGCACAGACCGTCACACACCGCAGAGAGCGGCCCGTGCGCAAGGGAGGCGGCGTCAGCCTTGGGCCGGGCGAGCCCCGGCTGGACGCGGTGCCCTGGGGCTGGCAATCACCCGTGGGGACCCCAAGACTTCCTCGCAGCCGAGGTCTCAAAGGTCCCCTTCGGCTTGGCTCCCTGAGGCGAGACCCAGCCCCCGGCCCCAGGCCAGAGGGTGAGTGTGGGAGAGAGCGTGCGTGTGAGTGTGTCGGTGGGCGACGGTGGGGTCGGGTCGACTGGGGGGCCGGTGGATACCCACAGTGGAGGGGGGAGGGTGTGCGGCCGGGGCTTTGGAAGCCTGTGCGGTCCTCTTGCTGTCTCTCTCTCTCTCCCTCTTTCTCCGTCTCCCTTACTTGTGGTTTCCGGCTCTTGACCTGTCTGGGCTGCGGGGGGTGTGTCTGTGTTTGGGGGGCGGGCGTGAGGTGTGTGTGTGTGTGTGTGTGTGTGTTGTGTGTGTTTGTGCGCCCGCGCCTGCGGGAGACCGCGAGGTTGCCTGCCAGGGTGCGTCTGGGGTGGGGCTGGGGCCCCGGCCCCGCCCAGAATTGCCTGAGGCCTGCCAAGGGAGCCCCAGACAGAGACCCCCGCGCCTCCGCCCCGCCGTTCCTCTGGTTTCCTGGACGCCGAAAGAAAGCCGAGGGGCTGGCGGCCGCGCGGAGGCAACCCAGGTCTGCAGCGGGAGTCGGGCGCCCCGGCCACCCGACCTGAGAGGGGCTGGAAGGCAGGCGGCGGCTCTGAGCGCGGCGGGGGTGCCAGGGGCCAGCGGCAGGTGCGGCTTGCGGTGCGGCTGGGGCCGGGGGCTAAAGGAGAGGGAGGCAGGGAAAAACAGAAACAACAAAAAGCCTACAGCACCCGGTATTCCCAGGCGGTCTCCATCCAAGTACTAACCGGGCCCGACCCTGCTTAGCTTCCGAGATCAGACGAGATCGGGCGCGTTCAGGGTGGTATGGCCGTAGACGGAGGCGGCTGCCGCCAGGCGCCCTAAGAGCCCTGCGCTGCGCCTGCCTTTCGCTCTGACCTGCGGTCGGGCCAGCGGCGGCGCAGCTCTCCAGCTCTCCACGGAGCGCGCGCTGCACTTGAGCTGCACCACCCCGCGACCGGACTGCCGGCGGCCCGGTGCGGCCCACGCCGCCCCGCCCCCGCCCCCGTCACCCCGGCCAACACTCGGGCCGGCCCGGCCCGGGGGACCACAGGGCTTCCGGGACC
>NW_017212838.1:0-16184 GCF_001704415.2 Capra hircus | reverse complement strand
GCGTGTGTCCCTGCCACAGCCCCACTCAGGGGAAGCAGCCCCTGAGGCAAGACCTGCTGGAGGAGCCCTGCGCCCCCGCCTGATAGGCGAGTGCACAGCCAGCAGGGAAGCGAGCCTCCTCGGGGAAGAGGAGGCAGCAAGTCCCCGTCAAGCTGAAATCCCTGCTTACACGAAGCTAAGTGCGACTCCAGTACGGCAGATCTCTAGCTCTGTTCAGAGGCCGATCTGGCAGAGTTCCTGGCACCAAGATGCTCTGCCATAGGCGAGCCTTGCGCAGACTTGCCTTGCTTTAAGGCTCCCTCCCAGGAAGGAGCAGGCTGTGTGAGGCTCGGAAACGCCACTGGCGCCTTCCTGGCTTCAGCTCTACCCTGCCTTGCCTTTGCACTTAGGTCCCAAGCGTCCTTGAGGAGGGCTTAGGGGCTGGTGGGTTGCACACTGCCAAGGGCTCCAGCAGTGAAAGCTCTGTCAGAGGGAAGCGAAGGGCAACAGCAGGGCTCCTTCAGCGGTTCCTTGGCCGCCCAGACAAAGCTCCGCACGGAGAGCACCAGGTTCCAAGGGCCCCTGGCTGGGTTTTGCATCCCCACACTCCCAGAGCTGACTCCGTGGGTGCCTAGAAAGTGTGTGAGAGACGTAGGTTCCTAGCACTCTCCTCCCAGCAGAGACATGTGCAGGTGGTTGGGGCCTTATCCTGCGTGTCTGGGTTCCCGCCACAGCCTCAACTCAGGGGAAGCAGCCCCTGAGGCAAGACCTGCTGGAGGAGCCCTGCGCGCCCGCCTGATAGGCGAGAGCACAGCCAGCAGTGTAGCGAGCCTCCTCGGGAGAAGAGGAGGCAGCCGAGCCCAGTCAAGAGGAAAGCCCTGCTTGCACGGAGCTAAGTGGCCTCCAGTACGGCAGAGCTCTAGCTCTGCTCAGAGCCCCGATCTGGCAGAGTTTCTGGCGCGAGGCTGCTCGCCGGGGCTCGCCTTGCCAGAGACTTGCCTTGCTTTTAGGCTCCTCCCCCAGGAAGGAGCTGTCTGAGCGAGCCTGGGAGACGCCACTGGTGCCTTCCTTGCCTCAGCTCCAATCCTGCCTTGCCTTTGCACATAGGTGCCAGGCGTCGTTGGGGAGGGCTTAGGGGGTGGTGGGTTGCACACTGCCAAGGGCTTCAGCAGTGAGAGCTCTGTCAGAGGGAAGGGAAGGGCAACTGCAGGGCTCCTCCAGCGGTTTCTAGGCCGCCTAGAATCAGCGCCGCACCGAGAGCACCAGGCTCCCAGGGCCCCTGGCTGGGGTTTTCAGCCCCGCACACACGGAGGCTGATTCCTTGGGTGCCCAGAAAGTGTATGACAGACGTAGGTTCCCTAGCACTCTCCTCCCCAGCAGAGACATGTGCAGGTGTTTGGGGCCTGATCCTGCGTGTCTGGGTTCCTGCCCACAGCCCCAACTCAGGGGAAGCAGCCCCTGAGGCAAGACCTGCTGGAGGAGCCCTGCGCGCCCGCCTGATAGGCGAGTGCACAGCCAGCAGGGAAGCGAGCCTCCTCGGGGAAGAGGAGGCAGCCCAGCCCGTCAAGGAAAGCCCTGCTTGCACGGAGCTAAGTGCGCCTCCAGTACGGCAGAGCTCTAGCTCTGCTCAGAGCCCCGATCTGGCAGAGTTCCTGGCGCGAGGCTGCTCTGCCGGGGGCTAGCCTTGCCCAGACTTGCCTTGCTTTTAGGCTGCCTCTCCAGGAAGGAGCAGGCAGCAGGAGCCTGGGAGTCGCCACTGGCGCCTTTCTTGCCTCAGCTCCAATCCTGCCTTGCCTTTGCACTTAGGTCCCAGTCCTCCTTAAGGAGAGCTTAGGGGCTGGTGGGTTGCACACTGCCAAGGGCTCCAGCAGTGAGAATTCTGTCAGAGGGAAGGGAAGGGCAACTGCAGGGCTCCTCCAGCGGTTGCTTGGCCGCCCAGATTCAGCGCCACACGGAGAGCACCAGGCTCCCAGGGCCCCCTGGCTGGGGTTTTCAGCCCCGCACACACGGAGGCTGATTCCTTGGGTGCCCAGAAAGTGTATGACAGACGTAGGTTCCCTAGCACTCTCCTCCCAGCAGAGACATGTGCAGGTGTTTGGGGCCTGATCCTGCGTGTCTGGGTTCCTGCCCACAGCCCCAACTCAGGGGAAGCAGCCCCTGAGGCAAGACCTGCTGGAGGAGCCCTGCGCCCCCGCCTGATAGGCGAGTGCACAGCCAGCAGGGAAGCGAGCCTCCTCGGGGGAAGAGGAGGCAGCAAGTCCCCGTCAAGCTGAAATCCCTGCTTACACGAAGCTAAGTGCGACTCCAGTACGGCAGATCTCTAGCTCTGTTCAGAGGCCCGATCTGGCAGAGTTCCTGGCACCAAGATGCTCTGCCATAGGCGAGCCTTGCGCAGACTTGCCTTGCTTTAAGGCTCCCTCCCCAGGAAGGAGCAGGCTGTGTGAGGCTCGGAAACGCCACTGGCGCCTTCCTGGCTTCAGCTCTACCCCTGCCTTGCCTTTGCACTTAGGTCCCAAGCGTCCTTGAGGAGGGCTTAGGGGCTGGTGGGTTGCACACTGCCAAGGGCTCCAGCAGTGAAAGCTCTGTCAGAGGGAAGCGAAGGGCAACAGCAGGGCTCCTTCAGCGGTTCCTTGGCCGCCCAGACAAAGCTCCGCACGGAGAGCACCAGGTTCCAAGGGCCCCTGGCTGGGTTTTGCATCCCCACACTCCCAGAGGCTGACTCCGTGGGTGCCTAGAAAGTGTGTGAGAGACGTAGGTTCCCTAGCACTCTCCTCCCCAGCAGAGACATGTGCAGGTGGTTGGGGCCTTATCCTGCGTGTCTGGGTTCCCGCCCACAGCCTCAACTCAGGGGAAGCAGCCCCTGAGGCAAGACCTGCTGGAGGAGCCCTGCGCGCGCCGCCTGATAGGCGAGAGCACAGCCAGCAGTGTAGCGAGCCTCCTCGGAGAAGAGGAGGCAGCCGAGCCCAGTCAAGAGGAAAGCCCTGCTTGCACGGAGCTAAGTGGGCCTCCAGTACGGCAGAGCTCTAGCTCTGCTCAGAGCCCCGATCTGGCAGAGTTTCTGGCGCGAGGCTGCTCGGCCGGGGGCTCGCCTTGCCCAGACTTGCCTTGCTTTTAGGCTCCCTCCCCAGGAAGGAGCTGTCTGAGCGAGCCTGGGAGACGCCACTGGTGCCTTCCTTGCCTCAGCTCCAATCCTGCCTTGCCTTTGCACATAGGTGCCAGGCGTCGTTGGGAGGGCTTAGGGGGTGGTGGGTTGCACACTGCCAAGGGCTTCAGCAGTGAGAGCTCTGTCAGAGGGGAAGGGCAACTGCAGGGTCCTCCAGCGGTTCTAGGCCGCCTAGAATCAGCGCCGCACCGAGAGCACCAGGCTCCCAGGGCCCCTGGCTGGGGTTTTCAGCCCCGCACACACGGAGGCTGATTCCTTGGGTGCCCAGAAAGTGTATGACAGACGTAGGTTCCCTAGCACTCTCCTCCCCAGCAGAGACATGTGCAGGTGTTTGGGGCCTGATCCTGCGTGTCTGGGTTCCTGCCCACAGCCCAACTCAGGGGAAGCAGCCCCTGAGGCAAGACCTGCTGGAGGAGCCCTGCGCGCCCCGCCTGATAGGCGAGTGCACAGCCAGCAGGGAAGCGAGCCTCCTCGGGGAAGAGGAGGCAGCCGAGCCCGTCAAGAGGAAAGCCCTGCTTGCACGGAGCTAAGTGCGCCTCCAGTACGGCAGAGCTCTAGCTCTGCTCAGAGCCCCGATCTGGCAGAGTTCCTGGCGCGAGGCTGCTCTGGGGGGCTAGCCTTGCCCAGACTTGCCTTGCTTTTAGGCTGCCTCTCCAGGAAGGAGCAGGCAGCAGGAGCCTGGGAGTCGCCACTGGCGCCTTTCTTGCCTCAGCTCCAATCCTGCCTTGCCTTTGCACTTAGGTCCCAGTCCTCCTTAAGGAGAGCTTAGGGGCTGGTGGGTTGCACACTGCCAAGGGCTCCAGCAGTGAGAATCTGTCAGAGGGAAGGGAAGGGCAACTGCAGGGCTCCTCCAGCGGTTGCTTGGCCGCCCAGATTCAGCGCCACACGGAGAGCACCAGGCTCCCAGGGCCCCTGGCTGGGGTTTTCAGCCCCGCACACACGGAGGCTGATTCCTTGGGTGCCCAGAAAGTGTATGACAGACGTAGGTTCCCTAGCACTCTCCCCAGCAGAGACATGTGCAGGTGTTTGGGGCCTGATCCTGCGTGTCTGGGTTCCTGCCCACAGCCCCAACTCAGGGGAAGCAGCCCCTGAGGCAAGACCTGCTGGAGGAGCCCTGCGCCCCCCTGATAGGCGAGTGCACAGCCAGCAGGGAAGCGAGCCTCCTCGGGGGAAGAGGAGGCAGCAAGTCCCCGTCAAGCTGAAATCCCTGCTTACACGAAGCTAAGTGCGACTCCAGTACGGCAGATCTCTAGCTCTGTTCAGAGGCCCGATCTGGCAGAGTTCCTGGCACCAAGATGCTCTGCCATAGGCGAGCCTTGCGCAGACTTGCCTTGCTTTAAGGCTCCCTCCCCAGGAAGGAGCAGGCTGTGTGAGGCTCGGAAACCTTTCCTGGCTTCAGCTCTACCCTGCCTTGCCTTTGCACTTAGGTCCCCGTCCTTGAGGAGGGCTTAGGGGCTGGTGGGTTGCACACTGCCAAGGGCTCCAGCAGTGAAAGCTCTGTCAGAGGGAAGCGAAGGGCAACAGCAGGGCTCCTTCAGCGGTTCCTTGGCCGCCCAGACAAAGCTCCGCACGGAGAGCACCAGGTTCCAAGGGCCCCTGGCTGGGTTTTGCATCCCCACACTCCCAGAGGCTGACTCCGTGGGTGCCTAGAAAGTGTGTGAGAGACGTAGGTTCCCTAGCACTCTCCTCCCAGCAGAGACATGTGCAGGTGGTTGGGGCCTTATCCTGCGTGTCTGGGTTCCCGCCCACAGCCTCAACTCAGGGGAAGCAGCCCCTGAGGCAAGACCTGCTGGAGGAGCCCTGCGCGCCCGCCTGATAGGCGAGAGCACAGCCAGCAGTGTAGCGAGCCTCCTCGGGAGAAGAGGAGGCAGCCGAGCCCAGTCAAGAGGAAAGCCCTGCTTGCACGGAGCTAAGTGCGCCTCCAGTACGGCAGAGCTCTAGCTCTGCTCAGAGCCCCGATCTGGCAGAGTTTCTGGCGCGAGGCTGCTCGGCCGGGGGCTCGCCTTGCCCAGACTTGCCTTGCTTTTAGGCTCCCTCCCCAGGAAGGAGCTGTCTGAGCGAGCCTGGGAGACGCCACTGGTGCCTTCCTTGCCTCAGCTCCAATCCTGCCTTGCCTTTGCACATAGGTGCCAGGCGTCGTTGGGGAGGGCTTAGGGGGTGGTGGGTTGCACACTGCCAAGGGCTTCAGCAGTGAGAGCTCTGTCAGAGGGAAGGGAAGGGCAACTGCAGGGCTCCTCCAGCGGTTCTAGGCCGCCTAGAATCAGCGCCGCACCGAGAGCACCAGGCTCCCAGGGCCCCTGGCTGGGGTTTTCAGCCCCGCACACACGGAGGCTGATTCCTTGGGTGCCCAGAAAGTGTATGACAGACGTAGGTTCCCTAGCACTCTCCTCCCAGCAGAGACATGTGCAGGTGTTTGGGGCCTGATCCTGCGTGTCTGGGTTCCTGCCCACAGCCCCAACTCAGGGGAAGCAGCCCCTGAGGCAAGACCTGCTGGAGGAGCCCTGCGCCCCGCCTGATAGGCGAGTGCACAGCCAGCAGGGAAGCGAGCCTCCTCGGGGAAGAGGAGGCAGCCGAGCCCGTCAAGAGGAAAGCCCTGCTTGCACGGAGCTAAGTGCGCCTCCAGTACGGCAGAGCTCTAGCTCTGCTCAGAGCCCCGATCTGGCAGAGTTCCTGGCGCGAGGCTGCTCTGCCGGGGGCTAGCCTTGCCCAGACTTGCCTTGCTTTTAGGCTGCCTCTCCAGGAAGGAGCAGGCAGCAGGAGCCTGGGAGTCGCCACTGGCGCCTTTCTTGCCTCAGCTCCAATCCTGCCTTGCCTTTGCACTTAGGTCCCAGTCCTCCTTAAGGAGAGCTTAGGGGCTGGTGGGTTGCACACTGCCAAGGGCTCCAGCAGTGAGAATTCTGTCAGAGGGAAGGGAAGGGCAACTGCAGGGCTCCTCCAGCGGTTGCTTGGCGCCCAGATTCAGCGCCACACGGAGAGCACCAGGCTCCCAGGGCCCCTGGCTGGGGTTTTCAGCCCCGCACACACGGAGGCTGATTCCTTGGGTGCCCAGAAAGTGTATGACAGACGTAGGTTCCCTAGCACTCTCCTCCCCAGCAGAGACATGTGCAGGTGTTTGGGGCCTGATCCTGCGTGTCTGGGTTCCTGCCCACAGCCCCAACTCAGGGGAAGCAGCCCCTGAGGCAAGACCTGCTGGAGGAGCCCTGCGCCCCGCCTGATAGGCGAGTGCACAGCCAGCAGGGAAGCGAGCCTCCTCGGGGGAAGAGGAGGCAGCAAGTCCCCGTCAAGCTGAAATCCCTGCTTACACGAAGCTAAGTGCGACTCCAGTACGGCAGATCTCTAGCTCTGTTCAGAGGCCCGATCTGGCAGAGTTCCTGGCACCAAGATGCTCTGCCATAGGCGAGCCTTGCGCAGACTTGCCTTGCTTTAAGGCTCCCTCCCCAGGAAGGAGCAGGCTGTGTGAGGCTCGGAAACGCCACTGGCGCCTTCCTGGCTTCAGCTCTACCCTGCCTTGCCTTTGCACTTAGGTCCCAAGCGTCCTTGAGGAGGGCTTAGGGGCTGGTGGGTTGCACACTGCCAAGGGCTCCAGCAGTGAAAGCTCTGTCAGAGGGAAGCGAAGGGCAACAGCAGGGCTCCTTCAGCGGTTCCTTGGCCGCCCAGACAAAGCTCCGCACGGAGAGCACCAGGTTCCAAGGGCCCCTGGCTGGGTTTTGCATCCCCACTCCCCAGAGGCTGACTCCGTGGGTGCCTAGAAAGTGTGTGAGAGACGTAGGTTCCCTAGCACTCTCCTCCCCAGCAGAGACATGTGCAGGTGGTTGGGGCCTTATCCTGCGTGTCTGGGTTCCCGCCCACAGCCTCAACTCAGGGGAAGCAGCCCCTGAGGCAAGACCTGCTGGAGGAGCCCTGCGCGCCCGCCTGATAGGCGAGAGCACAGCCAGCAGTGTAGCGAGCCTCCTCGGGAGAAGAGGAGGCAGCCGAGCCCAGTCAAGAGGAAAGCCCTGCTTGCACGGAGCTAAGTGCGCCTCCAGTACGGCAGAGCTCTAGCTCTGCTCAGAGCCCCGATCTGGCAGAGTTTCTGGCGCGAGGCTGCTCGGCCGGGGGCTCGCCTTGCCCAGACTTGCCTTGCTTTTAGGCTCCCTCCCCAGGAAGGAGCTGTCTGAGCGAGCCTGGGAGACGCCACTGGTGCCTTCCTTGCCTCAGCTCCAATCCTGCCTTGCCTTTGCACATAGGTCCCAGGGGAGGGCTTAGGGGTGGTGGGTTGCACACTGCCAAGGGCTTCAGCAGTGAGAGTCTGTCAGAGGGAAGGGAAGGGCAACTGCAGGGCTCCTCCAGCGGTTTCTAGGCCGCCTAGAATCAGCGCGCACCGAGAGCACCAGGCTCCCAGGGCCCCTGGCTGGGGTTTTCAGCCCCGCACACACGGAGGCTGATTCCTTGGGCCCAGAAAGTGTATGACAGACGTAGGTTCCCTAGCACTCTCCTCCCCAGCAGAGACATGTGCAGGTGTTTGGGGCCTGATCCTGCGTGTCTGGGTTCCTGCCCACAGCCCCAACTCAGGGGAAGCAGCCCCTGAGGCAAGACCTGCTGGAGGAGCCCTGCGCCCCCGCCTGATAGGCGAGTGCACAGCCAGCAGGGAAGCGAGCCTCCTCGGGGAAGAGGAGGCAGCAAGCCCCGTCAAGCTGAAATCCCTGCTTGCACGAAGCTAAGTGCGCTCCAGTACGGCAGATCTCTAGCTCTGTTCAGAGCCCGATCTGGCAGAGTTCCTGGCAGATGCTCTGCCGGGCGAGCCTTGCCAGACTTGCCTTGCTTTAGGCTCCTCCCCCAGGAAGGAGCAGGCTGTGTGAGGCTGGACGCCACTGGCGCCTTTCCTGGCTTCAGCTCTACCCCTGCCTTGCCTTTGCACTTAGGTCCCAGCGTCCTTGAGGAGGGCTTAGGGGCTGGTGGGTTGCACACTGCCAAGGGCTCCAGCAGTGAAAGCTCTGTCAGAGGGAAGGAAGGGCAACAGCAGGGCTCCTTCAGCGGTTCTTGGCCGCCCAGACAAAGCTCCGCACGGAGAGCACCAGGTCCAAGGGCCCCTGGCTGGGTTTTGCATCCCACACTCCCAGAGGCTGACTCCGTGGGTGCCTAGAAAGTGTGTGAGAGACGTAGGTTCCCTAGCACTCTCCTCCCCAGCAGAGACATGTGCAGGTGTTGGGGCCTGATCCTGCGTGTCTGGGTTCCCGCCCACAGCCCAACTCAGGGGAAGCAGCCCCTGAGGCAAGACCTGCTGGAGGAGCCCTGCGCGCCCCGCCTGATAGGCGAGAGCACAGCCAGCAGTGTAGCGAGCCTCCTCGGGGAAGAGGAGGCAGCCGAGCCCAGTCAAGAGGAAAGCCCTGCTTGCACGGAGCTAAGTGCGCCTCCAGTACGGCAGAGCTCTAGCTCTGCTCAGAGCCCCGATCTGGCAGAGTTCCTGGCGCGAGGCTGCTCTGCCGGGGCTAGCCTTGCCAGACTTGCCTTGCTTTTAGGCTGCCTCTCCAGGAAGGAGCAGGAGCAGGCCCTGGGAGTCGCCACTGGCGCCTTCTTGCCTCAGCTCCAATCCTGCCTTGCCTTTGCACTTAGGTCCCAGTCGTCCTTAAGGAGGCTTAGGGGCTGGTGGGTTGCACACTGCCAAGGGCTCCAGCAGTGAGAACTCTGTCAGAGGGAAGGGAAGGGCAACTGCAGGGCTCCTCCAGCGGTTGCTTGGCCGCCCAGATTCAGCGCCACACGGAGAGCACCAGGCTCCCAGGGCCCCTGGCTGGGGTTTTCAGCCCCGCACACACGGAGGCTGATTCCTTGGGTGCCCAGAAAGTGTATGACAGACGTAGGTTCCCTAGCACTCTCCTCCCCAGCAGAGACATGTGCAGGTGTTTGGGGCCTGATCCTGCGTGTCTGGGTTCCTGCCCACAGCCCCAACTCAGGGGAAGCAGCCCCTGAGGCAAGACCTGCTGGAGGAGCCCTGCGCCCCGCCTGATAGGCGAGTGCACAGCCAGCAGGGAAGCGAGCCTCCTCGGGGAAGAGGAGGCAGCAAGTCCCCGTCAAGCTGAAATCCCTGCTTACACGAAGCTAAGTGCGACTCCAGTACGGCAGATCTCTAGCTCTGTTCAGAGGCCCGATCTGGCAGAGTTCCTGGCACCAAGATGCTCTGCCATAGGCGAGCCTTGCGCAGACTTGCCTTGCTTTTAAGGCTCCCTCCCAGGAAGGCAGGCTGTGTGAGGCTCGGAAACGCCACTGGCGCCTTCCTGGCTTCAGCTCTACCCCTGCCTTGCCTTTGCACTTAGGTCCCAAGCGTCCTTGAGGAGGGCTTAGGGGCTGGTGGGTTGCACACTGCCAAGGGCTCCAGCAGTGAAAGCTCTGTCAGAGGGAAGCGAAGGGCAACAGCAGGGCTCCTTCAGCGGTTCCTTGGCCGCCCAGACAAAGCTCCGCGGAGAGCACCAGGTTCCAAGGGCCCCTGGCTGGGTTTTGCATCCCCTCCCAGAGGCTGACTCCGTGGGTGCCTAGAAAGTGTGTGAGAGACGTAGGTTCCCTAGCACTCTCCTCCCCAGCAGAGACATGTGCAGGTGGTTGGGGCCTGATCCTGCGTGTCTGGGTTCCCGCCCACAGCCTCAACTCAGGGGAAGCAGCCCCTGAGGCAAGACCTGCTGGAGGAGCCCTGCGCGCCCCCTGATAGGCGAGAGCACAGCCAGCAGTGTAGCGAGCCTCCTCGGGAGAAGAGGAGGCAGCCGAGCCCAGTCAAGAGGAAAGCCCTGCTTGCACGGAGCTAAGTGCGCCTCCAGTACGGCAGAGCTCTAGCTCTGCTCAGAGCCCCGATCTGGCAGAGTTTCTGGCGCGAGGCTGCTCGGCCGGGGGCTCGCCTTGCCCAGACTTGCCTTGCTTTTAGGCTCCCTCCCCAGGAAGGAGCTGTCTGAGCGAGCCTGGGAGACGCCACTGGTGCCTTCCTTGCCTCAGCTCCAATCCTGCCTTGCCTTTGCACATAGGTGCCAGGCGTCGTTGGGGAGGGCTTAGGGGGTGGTGGGTTGCACACTGCCAAGGGCTTCAGCAGTGAGAGCTCTGTCAGAGGGAAGGGAAGGGCAACTGCAGGGCTCCTCCAGCGGTTTCTAGGCCGCCTAGAATCAGCGCCGCACCGAGAGCACCAGGCTCCCAGGGCCCCTGGCTGGGGTTTTCAGCCCCGCACACACGGAGGCTGATTCCTTGGGTGCCCAGAAAGTGTATGACAGACGTAGGTTCCCTAGCACTCTCCTCCCCAGCAGAGACATGTGCAGGTGTTTGGGGCCTGATCCTGCGTGTCTGGGTTCCTGCCCACAGCCCCAACTCAGGGGAAGCAGCCCCTGAGGCAAGACCTGCTGGAGGAGCCCTGCGCCCCCGCCTGATAGGCGAGTGCACAGCCAGCAGGGAAGCGAGCCTCCTCGGGGGAAGAGGAGGCAGCCCAGCCCCGTCAAGTTGAAAGCCCTGCTTGCACGGAGCTAAGTGCGCCTCCAGTACGGCAGAGCTCTAGCTCTGCTCAGAGCCCCGATCTGGCAGAGTTCCTGGCGCGAGGCTGCTCTGCCGGGGGCTAGCCTTGCCCAGACTTGCCTTGCTTTTAGGCTGCCTCTCCAGGAAGGAGCAGGCAGCAGGAGCCTGGGAGTCGCCACTGGCGCCTTTCTTGCCTCAGCTCCAATCCTGCCTTGCCTTTGCACTTAGGTCCCAGTCCTCCTTAAGGAGAGCTTAGGGGCTGGTGGGTTGCACACTGCCAAGGGCTCCAGCAGTGAGAATCTGTCAGAGGGAAGGGAAGGGCAACTGCAGGGCTCCTCCAGCGGTTGCTTGGCCGCCCAGATTCAGCGCCACACGGAGAGCACCAGGCTCCCAGGGCCCCTGGCTGGGGTTTTCAGCCCCGCACACACGGAGGCTGATTCCTTGGGTGCCCAGAAAGTGTATGACAGACGTAGGTTCCCTAGCACTCTCCTCCCCAGCAGAGACATGTGCAGGTGTTTGGGGCCTGATCCTGCGTGTCTGGGTTCCTGCCCACAGCCCCAACTCAGGGGAAGCAGCCCCTGAGGCAAGACCTGCTGGAGGAGCCCTGCGCCCCCGCCTGATAGGCGAGTGCACAGCCAGCAGGGAAGCGAGCCTCCTCGGGGGAAGAGGAGGCAGCAAGTCCCCGTCAAGCTGAAATCCCTGCTTACACACGAAGCTAAGTGCGACTCCAGTACGGCAGATCTCTAGCTCTGTTCAGAGGCCCGATCTGGCAGAGTTCCTGGCACCAAGATGCTCTGCCATAGGCGAGCCTTGCGCAGACTTGCCTTGCTTTAAGGCTCCCTCCCAGGAAGGAGCAGGCTGTGTGAGGCTCGGAAACGCCACTGGCGCCTTCCTGGCTTCAGCTCTACCCCTGCCTTGCCTTTGCACTTAGGTCCCAAGCGTCCTTGAGGAGGGCTTAGGGGCTGGTGGGTTGCACACTGCCAAGGGCTCCAGCAGTGAAAGCTCTGTCAGAGGGAAGGGAAGGGCAACTGCAGGGCTCCTCCAGCGGTTCTTGGCCGCCCAGACAAGCGCCACACGGAGAGCACCAGGTCCAGGGCCCCTGGCTGGGGTTTCAGCCCCACACCGGAGGCTGACTCCTTGGGTGCCCAGAAAGTGTATGACAGACGTAGGTTCCCTAGCACTCTCCTCCCCAGCAGAGACATGTGCAGGTGTTTGGGGCCTGATCCTGCGTGTCTGGGTTCCTGCCCACAGCCCCAAACTCAGGGGAAGCAGCCCCTGAGGCAAGACCTGCTGGAGGAGCCCTGCGCCCCCGCCTGATAGGCGAGTGCACAGCCAGCAGGAAGCGAGCCTCCTCGGGGGAAGAGGAGGCAGCAAGCCCCGTCAAGCTGAAATCCCTGCTTGCACGAAGCTAAGTGCGCTCCAGTACGGCAGATCTCTAGCTCTGCTCAGAGGCCCGATCTGGCAGAGTTCCTGGCACCAAGATGCTCTGCCATAGGCGAGCCTTGCCAGACTTGCCTTGCTTTTAAGGCTCCCTCCCCAGGAAGGAGCAGGCTGTGTGAGGCTCGGAAACGCCACTGGCCTTCCTGCTTCAGCTCTACCCCTGCCTTGCCTTTGCACTTAGGTCCCAAGCGTCCTTGAGGAGGGCTTAGGGGCTGGTGGGTTGCACACTGCCAAGGGCTCCAGCAGTGAAAGCTCTGTCAGAGGGAAGCGAAGGGCAACAGCAGGGCTCCTTCAGCGGTTCCTTGGCCGCCCAGACAAAGCTCCGCACGGAGAGCACCAGGTTCCAAGGGCCCCTGGCTGGGTTTTGCATCCCCACACTCCCAGAGGCTGACTCCGTGGGTGCCTAGAAAGTGTGTGAGAGACGTAGGTTCCCTAGCACTCTCCTCCCCAGCAGAGACATGTGCAGGTGGTTGGGGCCTGATCCTGCGTGTCTGGGTTCCCGCCCACAGCCTCAACTCAGGGGAAGCAGCCCCTGAGGCAAGACCTGCTGGAGGAGCCCTGCGCGCCCGCCTGATAGGCGAGAGCACAGCCAGCAGTGTAGCGAGCCTCCTCGGGAGAAGAGGAGGCAGCCGAGCCCAGTCAAGAGGAAAGCCCTGCTTGCACGGAGCTAAGTGCGCCTCCAGTACGGCAGAGCTCTAGCTCTGCTCAGAGCCCCGATCTGGCAGAGTTTCTGGCGCGAGGCTGCTCGGCCGGGGCTCGCCTTGCCCAGACTTGCCTTGCTTTTAGGCTCCCTCCCCAGGAAGGAGCTGTCTGAGCGAGCCTGGGAGACGCCACTGGTGCCTTCCTTGCCTCAGCTCCAATCCTGCCTTGCCTTTGCACATAGGTGCCAGGCGTCGTTGGGGAGGGCTTAGGGGGTGGTGGGTTGCACACTGCCAAGGGCTTCAGCAGTGAGAGCTCTGTCAGAGGGAAGGGAAGGGCAACTGCAGGGCTCCTCCAGCGGTTTCTAGGCCGCCTAGAATCAGCGCCGCACCGAGAGCACCAGGCTCCCAGGGCCCCTGGCTGGGGTTTTCAGCCCCGCACACACGGAGGCTGATTCCTTGGGTGCCCAGAAAGTGTATGACAGACGTAGGTTCCCTAGCACTCTCCTCCCCAGCAGAGACATGTGCAGGTGTTTGGGGCCTGATCCTGCGTGTCTGGGTTCCTGCCCACAGCCCCAACTCAGGGGAAGCAGCCCCTGAGGCAAGACCTGCTGGAGGAGCCCTGCGCCCCGCCTGATAGGCGAGTGCACAGCCAGCAGGGAAGCGAGCCTCCTCGGGGGGAAGAGGAGGCAGCCAGCCCCGTCAAGTGAAAGCCCTGCTTGCACGGAGCTAAGTGCGCCTCCAGTACGGCAGAGCTCTAGCTCTGCTCAGAGCCCCGATCTGGCAGAGTTCCTGGCGCGAGGCTGCTCTGCCGGGGGCTAGCCTTGCCCAGACTTGCCTTGCTTTTAGGGCCTCTCCAGGAAGGAGCAGGCAGCAGGAGCCTGGGAGTCGCCACTGGCGCCTTTCTTGCCTCAGCTCCAATCCTGCCTTGCCTTTGCACTTAGGTCCCAGTCCTCCTTAAGGAGAGCTTAGGGGCTGGTGGGTTGCACACTGCCAAGGGCTCCAGCAGTGAGAATCTGTCAGAGGGAAGGGAAGGGCAACTGCAGGGCTCCTCCAGCGGTTGCTTGGCCGCCCAGATTCAGCGCCACACGGAGAGCACCAGGCTCCCAGGGCCCCTGGCTGGGGTTTTCAGCCCCGCACACACGGAGGCTGATTCCTTGGGTGCCCAGAAAGTGTATGACAGACGTAGGTTCCCTAGCACTCTCCTCCCCAGCAGAGACATGTGCAGGTGTTTGGGGCCTGATCCTGCGTGTCTGGGTTCCTGCCCACAGCCCCAACTCAGGGGAAGCAGCCCCTGAGGCAAGACCTGCTGGAGGAGCCCTGCGCCCCCGCCTGATAGGCGAGTGCACAGCCAGCAGGGAAGCGAGCCTCCTCGGGGAAGAGGAGGCAGCAAGTCCCCGTCAAGCTGAAATCCCTGCTTACACGAAGCTAAGTGCGACTCCAGTACGGCAGATCTCTAGCTCTGTTCAGAGGCCCGATCTGGCAGAGTTCCTGGCACCAAGATGCTCTGCCATAGGCGAGCCTTGCGCAGACTTGCCTTGCTTTAAGGCTCCCTCCCCAGGAAGGAGCAGGCTGTGTGAGGCTCGGAAACGCCACTGGCGCCTTCCTGGCTTCAGCTCTACCCCTGCCTTGCCTTTGCACTTAGGTCCCAAGCGTCCTTGAGGAGGGCTTAGGGGCTGGTGGGTTGCACACTGCCAAGGGCTCCAGCAGTGAAAGCTCTGTCAGAGGGAAGGGAAGGGCAACAGCAGGGCTCCTCCAGCGGTTTTGGCCGCCCAGACAAGCTCCGCACGGAGAGCACCAGGCTCCAGGGCCCCTGGCTGGGGTTTTGCAGCCCCGCACACACGAGGCTGATTCCTTGGGTGCCCAGAAAGTGTATGACAGACGTAGGTTCCCTAGCACTCTCCTCCCCAGCAGAGACATGTGCAGGTGTTTGGGGCCTGATCCTGCGTGTCTGGGTTCCTGCCCACAGCCCCAACTCAGGGGAAGCAGCCCCTGAGGCAAGACCTGCTGGAGGAGCCCTGCGCCCCGCCTGATAGGCGAGTGCACAGCCAGCAGGGAAGCGAGCCTCCTCGGGGAAGAGGAGGCAGCAAGCCCCGTCAAGCTGAAATCCCTGCTTGCACGAAGCTAAGTGCGACTCCAGTACGGCAGATCTCTAGCTCTGTTCAGAGCCCGATCTGGCAGAGTTCCTGGCACCAAGATGCTCTGCCATAGGGCCTTGCGCAGACTTGCCTTGCTTTAAGGCTCCTCCCAGGAAGGAGCAGGCTGTGTGAGCTCGGAAACGCCACTGGCGCCTTCCTGGCTTTCAGCTCTACCCCTGCCTTGCCTTTGCACTTAGGTCCAGCGTCCTTGAGGAGGGCTTAGGGGCTGGTGGGTTGCACACTGCCAAGGGCTCCAGCAGTGAAAGCTCTGTCAGAGGGAAGCGAAGGGCAACAGCAGGGCTCCTTCAGCGGTTCCTTGGCCGCCCAGACAAAGCTCCGCACGGAGAGCACCAGGTTCCAAGGGCCCTGGCTGGGTTTTGCATCCCCACACTCCCGAGGCTGACTCCGTGGGTGCCTAGAAAGTGTGTGAGAGACGTAGGTTCCCTAGCACTCTCCTCCCCAGCAGAGACATGTGCAGGTGGTTGGGGGCCTGATCCTGCGTGTCTGGGTTCCCGCCCACAGCCTCAACTCAGGGGAAGCAGCCCCTGAGGCAAGACCTGCTGGAGGAGCCCTGCGCGCCCGCCTGATAGGCGAGAGCACAGCCAGCAGTGTAGCGAGCCTCCTCGGGAGGAGAGGAGGCAGCCGAGCCCAGTCAAGAGGAAAGCCCTGCTTGCACGGAGCTAAGTGCGCCTCCAGTACGGCAGAGCTCTAGCTCTGCTCAGAGCCCCGATCTGGCAGAGTTTCTGGCGCGAGGCTGCTCGGCCGGGGCTCGCCTTGCCCAGACTTGCCTTGCTTTTAGGCTCCCTCCCAGGAAGGAGCTGTCTGAGCGAGCCTGGGAGACGCCACTGGTGCCTTCCTTGCCTCAGCTCCAATCCTGCCTTGCCTTTGCACATAGGTGCCAGGCGTCCTTGGGAGGGCTTAGGGGGTGGTGGGTTGCACACTGCCAAGGGCTTCAGCAGTGAGAACTCTGTCAGAGGAAGGGAAGGGCAACTGCAGGGCTCCTCCAGCGGTTCTAGGCCGCCAGAATCAGCGCCGCACCGGAGAGCACCAGGCTCCAGGGCCCCTGGCTGGGGTTTTCAGCCCCGCACACACGGAGGCTGATTCCTTGGGTGCCCAGAAAGTGTATGACAGACGTAGGTTCCCTAGCACTCTCCTCCCCAGCAGAGACATGTGCAGGTGTTTGGGGCCTGATCCTGCGTGTCTGGGTTCCTGCCCACAGCCCAACTCAGGGGAAGCAGCCCCTGAGGCAAGACCTGCTGGAGGAGCCCTGCGCGCCCGCCCTGATAGGCGAGTGCACACAGCCAGCAGGGAAGCGAGCCTCCTCGGGAAGAGAAGGCAGCAGCCGGCCCAGTCAAGAGGAAAGCC
>NW_017212837.1:0-16185 GCF_001704415.2 Capra hircus | reverse complement strand
CCACGCGAAGGCAAGCGTGACACTGCTGCTACAGCTCGGGGAGGAAAGCGCCACGTGCATGCCCCCACTCGAGACGAGGACTGACTCCCCTGGGGAGACTCCAGAAGTACCCCAAGATCCATGTCAGCACTGGAGAGGAATCCTCAGGTTCCGCACCGACTCCACACAAGGTCTTAGCCCCGCATCGACGGAGAGGAATCCCGAGAGGCCCCCGAGCAACTCGCATGGGGACTGGCCTTTCCTGAGGCCACCAGAGCGGGTCCCTGAGTCCCAGTCGTAAGTCGAGAGCACGCTGCCGCAACTCGAGAAAATCCAGGAGGTTCTCCCCTCCAGGCGAGATGAGGCCCATTTCCGCTGAGGCGTCTGAGGCTAATCGCACCTAACTCTGGAACTTCCAAAGGGTCTTCACACCCTTGCTGCAACTCAAGAAGTTCCCCGACAACCGTCTCACTCGAGAGGAAGCACGAGAGTCCCGCCCACATCCAGCAGAGACCCGTTCCGCCTCCTAGCTCGAGAGAGGGATCCTTTCCTGCGTGGTCGGAAAGAATTCCCGCGTTCCCTCGCATCTCAAAGGAGGCGCTCTCCACAGGAAGCGAGAGAACTCCAGGGTCGTGCCACATTCCCAGAGTCCCCCAGATGTCTCAGTCCATTCCAGGGAAACTGTTTCCCTGCACTGCCTCGACTTTCAAGCCGAGGATCGACTCACACCACGGTGGCACGTGGGACAGCCCTGTGGAAAGCCTCGTGGAAAGCCTCTGAAAGCCTCGAGAAAGCCCAGATCCCTTGATCCACGCGAAGGGAAGCGACACTGCTGCTACAGCTCGGGAGGAAAGCGCACGTGCATGCCCCACTCGAGACGAGGACTGACTCCCTGGGAGACTCCAGAAGTACCCCAAGATCCATGTCAGCACTGGAGAGGAATCCTCAGGTTCCGGCACCGATCCACACAAGGTCTTAGGCCCCGGCATCGACGGGAGAGGAATCCGAGAGGCCCCGAGCAACTCGCATGGGACTGGCCTTTCCTGAGGCCACCAGAGCGGGTCCCTGAGGTCCCAGTCGTAAGTCGAGAGCACTGCCGCAACTCGAGAAAATCCAGGAGGTTCTCCCTCCAGGCGAGATGAGGCCCATTTCCACTGAGGCGTCTGGAGGCTAATCACATCTAACATCTGGAACTTCCAAAGGGTCTTCACACCTTACTGCAACTCAAGAAGTTCCTCGACAAACCGTCTCCACTCGAGAGGAAGCACGAGAGTCCCGCCACATCCAGAGAGACCCGTTTCCGCCTCCTAGCTCGAGAGTAGGGATCCTTTCCCTGCGTGTCGGAAAGAATTCCGCGTCCGTCGCATTCAAGAGGAGGCGCTCTCCACAGGAAAGGCGAGAGGAACTCCAGGGTGTGCCACCATTCCCAGAGTCCCCCAGATGTCTCAGTCCATTCCAGGGAAACCTGTTTTCCCTGCACTGCCTCGACTTTCAAGCCGAGGATCGACTCACACCACGGTGGCACGTGGGACAGCCCTGTGGGAAAGCCTCGTGGGAAAGCCTCTGGAAAGCTCGAGGAAAGCCACAGATCCCTTGATCCACGCGAAGGGAAGCGGACACTGCTGCTACAGCTCGGAGGAAAGGCACGTGCATGCCCCACTCGAGACGAGGACTGACTCCCCTGGGAGACTCCAGAAGTACCCCAAGATCCATGTCAGCACTGGAGAGGAATCCTCAGGTTCCGGCACCGACTCCACACAAGGTCTTAGGCCCGGCATCGACGGAGAGGAATCCCGAGAGGCCCCGAGCAACTCGCATGGGGACTGGCTTTCCTGAGGCCACCAGAGCGGGTCCCTGAGGTCCCGTCGTAAGTCGAGAGCACCTGCCGCAACTCGAGAAAATCCAGGAGGTTCTCCCCTCCAGGCGAGATGAGGCCCATTTCCGCTGAGGCGTCTGGAGGCTAATCCATCTAACATCTGGAACTTCCAAAGGGTCCTTCACACCCTTACTGCAACTCAAGAAGTTCCTCGACAAACCGTCTCCACTCGAGAGGAAGCACGAGAGTCCCGCCCACATCCAGCAGAGACCCGTTCCGCCTCCTAGCTCGAGAGGAGGGATCCTTTCCCTGCGTGTCGGGAAAGAATTCCCGCGTTCCCGTCGCATCTCAAGAGGAGGCGCTCTCCACAGGAAAGCGAGAGGAACTCCAGGGTTGTGCCACATTCCCAGAGTCCCCAGATGTCTCAGTCCATTCCAGGGAAACCTGTTTTCCCTGCACTGCCTCGACTTTCAAGCCGAGGATCGACTCACACCACGGTGGCACGTGGGACAGCCACTGTGGGAAAGCCTCGTGGGAAAGCCTCGAGGAAAGCCACAGATCCCTTGATCCACGCGAAGGAAGCGCGACACTGCTGCTACAGCTCGGGAGAAAGCGCACGTGCATGCCCCCACTCGAGACGAGGACTGACTCCCCTGGGGAGACTCCAGAAGTACCCCAAGATCCATGTCAGCACTGGAGAGGAATCCTCAGGTTCCGGCACCGACTCCACACAAGGTCTTAGGCCCCGCATCGACGGGAGAGGAATCCCGAGAGGCCCCCGAGCAACTCGCATGGGACTGGCCTTTCCTGAGCCACCAGAGCGGGTCCCTGAGGTCCCGTCGTAAGTCGAGAGCACCTGCCGCAACTCGAGAAAATCCAGGAGGTTCTCCCTCCAGGCGAGATGAGGCCCATTTCCGCTGAGGCGTCTGAGGCTAATCACACTAAACTCTGGAACTTCCAAAGGGTCCTTCACACCCTTACTGCAACTCAAGAAGTTCCTCGACAAACCGGCTCCACTCGAGAGGAAGCACGAGAGTCCCGCCCACATCCAGCAGAGACCCGTTTCCGCCTCCTAGCTCGAGAGAGGGATCCTTTCCCTGCCTGGTCGGAAAGAATTCCCGCGTTCCGTCGCATCTCAAGAGGAGGCGCTCTCCACAGGAAAGGCGAGAGGAACTCCAGGTCGTGCCACATTCCCAGAGTCCCCCAGATGTCTCAGTCCATTCCAGGAAACCTGTTTTCCCTGCACTGCCTCGACTTTCAAGTCGAGGATCGACTCACACCACGGTGGCACGTGGGACAGCCTGTGGGAAAGCCTCGTGGAAAGCCTCGTGGGAAAGCCTCGAGGGAAAGCCCCAGATCCTTGATCCACGCGAAGGGAAGCGGACACTGCTGCTACAGCTCGGGAGGAAAGCGCACGTGCATGCCCCACTCGAGACGAGGACTGACTCCCCTGGGGAGACTCCAGAAGTACCCAAGATCCATGTCAGCACTGGAGAGGAATCCTCAGGTTCCGGCACGATCCACACAAGGTCTTAGGCCCCGGCATCGACGGGAGAGGAATCCGAGAGGCCCCCGAGCAACTCGCATGGGGACTGGCCTTTCCTGAGGCCACCAGAGCGGGTCCCTGAGGTCCCGTCGTAAGTCGAGAGCACCTGCCGCAACTCGAGAAAATCCAGGAGGTTCTCCCTCCAGGCGAGATGAGGCCCATTTCCACTGAGGCGTCTGAGGCTAATCACACCTAAACTCTGGAACTTCCAAAGGGTCCTTCACACCCTTACTGCAACTCAAGAAGTTCCTCGACAAACCGGTCTCCACTCGAGAGGAAGCACGAGAGTCCCGCCCACATCCAGCAGAGACCCGTTTCCGCCTCTAGCTCGAGAGGAGGATCCTTTCCCTGCGTGGTCGGGAAAGAATTCCCGGCTTCCGTCGCATCTCAAGAGGAGGCGCTCTCCACAGGAAAGGCGAGAGGAACTCCAGGGTCGTGCCACATTCCAGAGTCCCCCAGATGTCTCAGTCCATTCCAGGGAAACCTGTTTTCCCTGCACTGCCTCGACTTTCAAGCCGAGGATCGACTCACACCACGGTGGCACGTGGGACAGCCCTGTGGGAAAGCCTCGTGGAAAGCCTCTGGAAAGCCTCGAGGGAAAGCCACAGATCCTTGATCCACGCGAAGGGAAGCGGACACTGCTGCTACAGCTCGGAGGAAAGCGCACGTGCATGCCCCACTCGAGACGAGGACTGACTCCCCTGGGGAGACTCCAGAAGTACCCCAAGATCCATGTCAGCACTGGAGAGGAATCCTCAGGTTCCGGCACGACTCCACACAAGGTTTAGGCCCCGCATCGACGGGAGAGGAATCCCGAGAGGCCCCGAGCAACTCGCATGGGGACTGGCCTTTCCTGAGGCCACCAGAGCGGGTCCCTGAGGTCCCGTCGTAAGTCGAGAGCACCTGCCGCAACTCGAGAAAATCCAGGAGGTTCTCCCCTCCAGGCGAGATGAGGCCCATTTCCACTGAGGCGTCTGAGGCTAATCACACCTAAACTCTGGAACTTCCAAAGGGTCCTTCACACCTTGCTGCAACTCAAGAAGTTCCCGACATACCGTCTCCACTCGAGAGGAAGCACGAGAGTCCCGCCCACATCCAGAGGAGCCCGTTTCCGCCTCCTAGCTCGAGAGGAGGGATCCTTTCCCTGCGTGGTCGGGAAAGAATTCCCGGCTTCCCGTCGCATCTCAAGGAGGCGCTCTCCACAGGAAAGGCGAGAGAACTCCAGGGTCGTGCCACATTCCCAGAGTCCCCCAGATGTCTCAGTCCATTCCAGGGAAACCTGTTTTCCCTGCACTGCCTCGACTTTCAAGCCGAGGATCGACTCACACCACGGTGGCACGTGGGACAGCCCTGTGGGAAAGCCTCGTGGAAAGCTCTGAAAGCCTCGAGGGAAAGCCACAGATCCCTTGATCCACGCGAAGGGAAGCGTGACACTGCTGCTACAGCTCGGAGGAAAGCGCACGTGCATGCCCCACTCGAGACGAGGACTGACTCCCCTGGGAGACTCCAGAAGTACCCAAGATCCATGTCAGCACTGGAGAGGAATCCTCAGGTTCCGGCACCGACTCCACACAAGGTCTAGGCCCCGGCATCGACGGGAGAGGAATCCCGAGAGGCCCCGAGCAACTCGCATGGGGACTGGCCTTTCCTGAGGCACCAGAGCGGGTCCCTGAGGTCCCAGTCGTAAGTCGAGAGCACCTGCCGCAACTCGAGAAAATCCAGGAGGTTCTCCCCTCCAGGCGAGATGAGGCCCATTTCCGCTGAGGCGTCTGGAGGCTAATCACACTAAACTCTGGAACTTCCAAAGGGTCCTTCACACCCTTGCTGCAACTCAAGAAGTTCCCGACATACCCGTCTCCACTCGAGAGGAAGCACGAGAGTCCCGCCCACATCCAGAGAGCCCCGTTTCCGCCTCCTAGCTCGAGAGAGGGATCCTTTCCCTGCGTGGTCGGGAAAGAATTCCAGCGTTCCCGTCGCATCTCAAGGAGGCGCTCTCCACAGGAAAGGCGAGAGGAACTCCAGGTCGTGCCCCATTCCCAGAGTCCCCAGATGTCTCAGTCCATTCCAGGGAAACCTGTTTTCCCTGCACTGCCTCGACTTTCAAGCCGAGGATCGACTCACACCACGGTGGCACGTGGGACAGCCCTGTGGGAAAGCCTCGTGGGAAAGCCTCTGGAAAGCCTCGAGGAAAGCCACAGATCCCTGATCCACGCGAAGGAAGCGTGACACTGCTGCTACAGCTCGGGAGGAAAGCGCACGTGCATGCCCCACTCGAGAGAGGACTGACTCCCCTGGGAGACTCCAGAAGTACCCAAGATCCATGTCAGCACTGGAGAGGAATCCTCAGGTTCCGGCACCGACTCCACACAAGGTCTTAGGCCCGGCATCGACGGGAGAGGAATCCGAGAGGCCCCGAGCAACTCGCATGGGGACTGGCCTTTCCTGAGGCCACCAGAGCGGGTCCCTGAGGTCCCGTCGTAAGTCGAGAGCACCTGCCGCAACTCGAGAAAATCCAGGAGGTTCTCCCCTCCAGGCGAGATGAGGCCCATTTCCGCTGAGGCGTCTCGAGGCTAATCACACTAACTCTGGAACTTCCAAAGGGTCCTTCACACCCTTGCTGCAACTCAAGAAGTTCCCGACATACCCGTCTCCACTCGAGAGGAAGCACGAGAGTCCCGCCCACATCCAGAGGAGCCCCGTTTCCGCCTCTAGCTCGAGAGGAGGGATCCTTTCCCTGCGTGGTCGGAAAGAATTCCCGGCGTTCCGTCGCATCTCAAGGAGGCGCTCTCCACAGGAAGGCGAGAGGAACTCCAGGGTCGTGCCACCATTCCCAGAGTCCCCCAGATGTCTCAGTCCATTCCAGGGAAACCTGTTTTCCCTGCACTGCCTCGACTTTCAAGCCGAGGATCGACTCACACCACGGTGGCACGTGGGACAGCCCTGTGGAAAGCCTCGTGGAAAAGCCTCTGGAAAGCTCGAGGAAAGCCACAGATCCCTTGATCCACGCGAAGGAAGCGTGACACTGCTGCTACAGCTCGGAGGAAAGCGCACGTGCATGCCCCACTCGAGACGAGGACTGACTCCCCTGGGGAGACTCCAGAAGTACCCCAAGATCCATGTCAGCACTGGAGAGGAATCCTCAGGTTCCGGCACGACTCCACACAAGGTCTTAGGCCCCGCATCGACGGGAGAGGAATCCCGAGAGGCCCCGAGCAACTCGCATGGGGACTGGCCTTTCCTGAGGCCACCAGAGCGGGTCCCTGAGGTCCCAGTCGTAAGTCGAGAGCACCTGCCGCAACTCGAGAAAATCCAGGAGGTTCTCCCTCCAGGCGAGATGAGGCCCATTTCCACTGAGGCGTCTGAGGCTAATCACACTAAACTCTGGAACTTCCAAAGGGTCCTTCACACCCTTGCTGCAACTCAAGAAGTTCCCCGACATACCCGTCTCCACTCGAGAGGAAGCACGAGAGTCCCGCCCACATCCAGAGGACCCGTTTCCGCCTCCTAGCTCGAGAGGAGGGATCCTTTCCTGCGTGGTCGGGAAAGAATTCCCGCGTTCCCGTCGCATCTCAAGAGGAGGCGCTCTCCACAGGAAGGCGAGAGGAACTCCAGGGTCGTGCCACCATTCCCAGAGTCCCCAGATGTCTCAGTCCATTCCAGGAAACCTGTTTTCCCTGCACTGCCTCGACTTTCAAGCGAGGATCGACTCACACCACGGTGGCACGTGGGACAGCCCTGTGGGAAAGCCTCGTGGGAAAGCCTCTGGAAAGCCTCGAGGGAAAGCCACAGATCCCTTGATCCACGCGAAGGGAAGCGTGACACTGCTGCTACAGCTCGGGAGGAAAGCGCACGTGCATGCCCCCACTCGAGACGAGGACTGACTCCCCTGGGAGACTCCAGAAGTACCCAAGACCATGTCAGCACTGGAGAGGAATCCTCAGGTTCCGGCACGACTCCACACAAGGTCTTAGGCCCCGGCATCGACGGGAGAGGAATCCCGAGAGGCCCCGAGCAACTCGCATGGGGACTGGCCTTTCCTGAGGCCACCAGAGCGGGTCCCTGAGGTCCCGTCGTAAGTCGAGAGCACCTGCCGCAACTCGAGAAAATCCAGGAGGTTCTCCCCTCCAGGCGAGATGAGGCCCATTTCCGCTGAGGCGTCTCGAGGCTAATCACACCTAACTCTGGAACTTCCAAAGGGTCCTTCACACCCTTGCTGCAACTCAAGAAGTTCCCGACATACCCGTCTCCACTCGAGAGGAAGCACGAGAGTCCCGCCCACATCCAGAGGAGCCCGTTTCCGCCTCTAGCTCGAGAGGAGGATCCTTTCCCTGCGTGGTCGGAAAGAATTCCGGCGTTCCCGTCGCATCTCAAGAGGAGGCGCTCTCCACAGGAAAGGCGAGAGGAACTCCAGGTCGTGCCACCATTCCCAGAGTCCCCAGATGTCTCAGTCCATTCCAGGGAAACCTGTTTTCCCTGCACTGCCTCGACTTTCAAGCCGAGGATCGACTCACACCACGGTGGCACGTGGGACAGCCCTGTGGAAAGCCTCGTGGAAAGCCTCTGGGAAAGCTCGAGGGAAAGCCACAGATCCCTTGATCACGCGAAGGAAGCGTGACACTGCTGCTACAGCTCGGGAGGAAAGCGCACGTGCATGCCCCACTCGAGAGAGGACTGACTCCCTGGGAGACTCCAGAAGTACCCCAAGATCCATGTCAGCACTGGAGAGGAATCCTCAGGTTCCGGCACGACTCCACACAAGTCTTAGGCCCGGCATCGACGGAGAGGAATCCCGAGAGGCCCCGAGCAACTCGCATGGGGACTGGCCTTTCCTGAGGCCACCAGAGCGGGTCCCTGAGGTCCCGTCGTAAGTCGAGAGCACCTGCCGCAACTCGAGAAAATCCAGGAGGTTCTCCCCTCCAGGCGAGATGAGGCCCATTTCCGCTGAGGCGTCTCGAGGCTAATCACACTAACTCTGGAACTTCCAAAGGGTCCTTCACACCCTTGCTGCAACTCAAGAAGTTCCCGACATACCCGTCTCACTCGAGAGGAAGCACGAGAGTCCCGCCCACATCCAGAGAGCCCGTTTCCGCCTCTAGCTCGAGAGGAGGGATCCTTTCCCTGCGTGGTCGGGAAAGAATTCCCGCGTTCCCGTCGCATCTCAAGAGGAGGCGCTCTCCACAGGAAAGGCGAGAGGAACTCCAGGTCGTGCCACCATTCCAGAGTCCCCCAGATGTCTCAGTCCATTCCAGGGAAACCTGTTTTCCCTGCACTGCCTCGACTTTCAAGCCGAGGATCGACTCACACCACGGTGGCACGTGGGACAGCCCTGTGGGAAAGCCTCGTGGAAAGCCTTGAAGCTCGAGGGAAAGCCACAGATCCTTGATCCACGCGAAGGGAAGCGTGACACTGCTGCTACAGCTCGGAGGAAAGCGCACGTGCATGCCCCCACTCGAGAGAGGACTGACTCCCCTGGGAGACTCCAGAAGTACCCCAAGATCCATGTCAGCACTGGAGAGGAATCCTCAGGTTCCGGCACGACTCCACACAAGGTCTAGCCCCGCATCGACGGAGAGGAATCCCGAGAGGCCCCGAGCAACTCGCATGGGGACTGGCCTTTCCTGAGGCCACCAGAGCGGGTCCCTGAGGTCCCCGTCGTAAGTCGAGAGCACCTGCCGCAACTCGAGAAAATCCAGGAGGTTCTCCCCTCCAGGCGAGATGAGGCCCATTTCCGCTGAGGCGTCTCGAGGCTAATCACACTAACTCTGGAACTTCCAAAGGGTCCTTCACACCCTTGCTGCAACTCAAGAAGTTCCCGACATACCCGTCTCCACTCGAGAGGAAGCACGAGAGTCCCGCCCACATCCAGAGGAGCCCGTTTCCGCCTCTAGCTCGAGAGGAGGGATCCTTTCCCTGCGTGGTCGGGAAAGAATTCCGCGTTCCCGTCCATCTCAAGAGGAGGCGCTCTCCACAGGAAAGGCGAGAGGAACTCCAGAGTCGTGCCCCATTCCCAGAGTCCCCCAGATGTCTCAGTCCATTCCAGGGAAACCTGTTTTCCCTGCACTGCCTCGACTTTCAAGCCGAGGATCGACTCACACCACGTGGCACGTGGGACAGCCCTGTGGGAAAGCCTCGTGGGAAAGCCTCTGGAAAGCCTCGAGGAAAGCCACAGATCCTTGATCCACGCGAAGGAAGCGTGACACTGCTGCTACAGCTCGGGAGGAAAGCGCACGTGCATGCCCCACTCGAAGAGGACTGACTCCCCTGGGAGACTCCAGAGTACCCAAGATCCATGTCAGCACTGGAGAGGAATCCTCAGGTTCCGGCACGACTCCACACAAGTCTTAGGCCCGGCATCGACGGGAGAGGAATCCGAGAGGCCCCGAGCAACTCGCATGGGGACTGGCCTTTCCTGAGGCCACCAGAGCGGGTCCCTGAGGTCCCGTCGTAAGTCGAGAGCACCTGCCGCAACTCGAGAAAATCCAGGAGGTTCTCCCTCCAGGCGAGATGAGGCCCATTTCGCTGAGGCGTCTCGAGGCTAATCACACTAACTCTGGAACTTCCAAAGGGTCCTTCACACCCTTGCTGCAACTCAAGAAGTTCCCCGACATACCCGTCTCCACTCGAGAGGAAGCACGAGAGTCCCGCCCAATCCAGAGAGCCCGTTTCCGCCTCTAGCTCGAGAGGAGGGATCCTTTCCCTGCGTGGTCGGGAAAGAATTCCCGGCTTCCCGTCGCATCTCAAGGAGGCGCTCTCCACAGGAAAGGCGAGAGAACTCCAGGGTCGTGCCACCATTCCCAGAGTCCCCCAGATGTCTCAGTCCATTCCAGGGAAACCTGTTTTCCCTGCACTGCCTCGACTTTCAAGCCGAGGATCGACTCACACCACGGTGGCACGTGGGACAGCCTGTGGGAAAGCCTCGTGGGAAAGCCTCGAGGGAAAGCACAGATCCCTTGATCCACGCGAAGGAAGCGTGACACTGCTGCTACAGCTCGGGAGGAAAGCGCACGTGCATGCCCCACTCGAGAGAGGACTGACTCCCCTGGGGAGACTCCAGAAGTACCCCAAGATCCATGTCAGCACTGGAGAGGAATGCTCAGGTTCCGGCACGACTCCACACAAGGTCTAGCCCCGGAATCTACGGGAGAGGAATCCCGAGAGGCCCCGAGCAATTCCCATGGGGACTGGCCTTTCCTGAGGCACCAGGGGGTCCCTGAGGTCCCCATCGTAAGTCCAGAGCACCTGCCGCAACTCGAGAAAATCCAGGAGGTTCCCCTCCAGGCGAGATGAGGCCCATTTCCGCTGAGGCACAGGGCTAATCACACTTAAACTCTGGAACTTCCAAAGGGTCCTTCACACCCTTGCTGCAACTCAAGAAGTTCCCTGACATACCCGTCTCTACTCAAGAGGATCCGAGGTCCCGCCCATATCCAGAGGGCCCGTTTCCGCCTGCTAGCTCGAGAGGAGGGATCCTTTCCCTGCGTGGTCGGGAAAGTATTCCAGCGTTCCCGTCTCATCTCAAGCGAGGCGCTCTCACAGGAAAGGCGAGAGGAACTCCAGTTCCGCCCCATTCCCAGAGTCCCCGGATGTCTCAGTCCATTCCAGGGAAACCTTTTTCCCTGCACTGCCTCGACTTTCAAGCTGAGGATCGACTCACACCACGGTGGCATGTGGGACAGCCCTGTGGGAAAGCCTCGTGGGAAAGTCTCCTGGAAAGCCTCGAGGGAAAGCCACAGATCCCTGATCCACGCGAAGGAAGCGTGACACTGCTGCTACAGCTCGGGAGGAAAACCACGTGCATATCCCCCTCGAAGAGGATGACTCCCCTGGGAGACTCCAGAGACCCAAGATCCATTCAGCACTGGAGAGGAATCCTCAGGATCCGGCACAGACTCCACACAAGGTCCAGGCCCGGCATCGACGGGAGAGGAATCCCGAGAGGCCCCGGCAACTGCATGGGGACTGGCCTTTCCTGAGGCCACCAGAGCGGGTCCCTGAGGTCCCAGTCGTAAGTCGAGAGCACCTGCCGCAACTCGAGAAAATCCAGGAGGTTCTCCCCTCCAGGCGAGATGAGGCCCATTTCTGCTGAGGCGTCTCGAGGCTAATCACACCTAACTCTCGAACTTCCAAGGGTCCTTCACACCCTTGCTGCAACTCAAGAAGTTCCCCGACATACCCGTCTCCACTCGAGAGGAAGCACGAGAGTCCCGCCCAAATCCAGAGCAGCCCGTTTCCGCCTCATACTCGAGCGGAGGGATCCTTTCCCTGCGTGGTCGGGAAAGAATTCCCGGCGTTCCCGTCGCATCTCAAGAGGAGGCGCTCTCCACGGATAGGCGAGAGGAACTCCAGGGTCTTGCCACCATTCCAGAGTCCCCAGATGTCTCAGTCCATTCCAGAGAAACCTGTTTTCCCTGCATTGCTCGACTTTCAAGCGAGGATCGACTCACACCACGGTGGCACGTGGGACAGCCCTGTGGAAAGCCTCGTGGAAAAGCCTCTTGGGAAAGCTCGAGGGAAAGCCACAGATCCGTTGATCCACGCGAAGGAAGCGTGACACTGCTGCTACAGCTCGGGAGGAAAGCGCACGTGCATGCCCCCACTCGAGTAGAGGACTGACTGCCCTGGGGAGACTCCAGAAGTACCCCAAGATCTATGTCAGCACTGGAGAGGAATCCTCAGGTTCAGCACCGACTCCACACAAGACCTTAGTCTCCGACATCAAGGGGAGAGGAATCCGAGAGGCCCCTGAGCTACTCACATGGGGACTGGCCTTTCCTGAGGCCACCAGAACGGGTCCCTGAGGTCCCAGTCGTAAGTCGAGAGCACCTGCCGCAACTCGAGAAAATCCAGGGGTTCTCCCCTCCAGGCGAGATGAGGCCCATTTCCACTGAGGCGTCTCGAGGCTAATTACACCTAACCTCTGGAACTTCCAAAGGGTCCTTCACACCCTTGCGCAACTCAGAAGTTCCCCGACATACCCGTCTCCACTCGAGAGGAAGCACGAGATTCCCGCCCACATCCAGCAGAGACCCGTTTCCGCCTCCTAGCTCGAGAGGAGGATCCTTTCCCTGCGTGGTCGGGAAAGAATTCCCGGCGTTCCCGTCACATCTCACGAGGAGGCGCTCTCACAGGAATGGCGAGAGGAACTCCAGGTCGTGCCACCATTCCAGAGTCCCCAGATGTCTCAGTCCATTCCAGGGAAACCTGTTTTCCCTGCACTGTCTCGACTTTCTAGCGAGAATGGACTCACACCACGGTGGCACGTGGGACATCCCTGTGGGAAAACCTCGTGGGAAAGCCTCGTGGGAAAGCCTCGAGGGAAAGCCACAGATCCCTTGATCCAGGCGAAGGGATGCGTGACACTGCTGCTACAGCTCGGGAGGAAAGCGCACGTGCATGCCCCACTCGAGACGAGGACTGACTCCCCTGGGGAGACTCCAGAAGTACCCAAGAAGCATGTCAGCACTGAGAGGAATCCTCAGATTCCGGCACCGAAGCCACACAAGGTCTTAGGCCCGGCATCGACGGGAGAGGAAACCCGAGAGGCACCCGTGCAACTCGCATGGGACTGGCCTTTTCTGAGGCCACCAGAGCGGGTCCCTGAGGTCCCCGTCGTAAGTCGAGAGCACCTGTCGCAACTCGAGAAAATCCAGGAGGTTCTCCCTCCAGGCGAGATGAGGCCCATTTCCACTGAGACGTCTCGAGGCTAATCAAACCTAACCTATGGAACTTCCAAAGGGTCCTTCACACCCTTGCTGCAACTCAAGAAGTTCCCCGACATACCGTCTCCACTCGAGAGGAAGCAGGAAAGTCCCGCCCACATCCAGAGGAGCCACGTTTCCTCCTCATTGCTCGAGAGGTTTGATCCTTTCCCTGCGTGGTCGGGAAAGAATTCGCGGCATTCCCGTCCCACATCAAGAGGAGGCGCTCTCCAGAGGAAAACGAGAGGAACTCCAGAGTCGTGCCCCATTCCAGAGTCCCCCAGATGTCTCAGTCCATTCCAGGGAAACCTGTATTCCCTGCACTGCCTCGACTTTCAAGCCGAGGATCGACTCACACCACAGTGGCACGTGGGACAGCCCTGTGGGAAAGCCTCGTGGAAAGCCTCTTGCGAAAGCCTCGAGGGAAAGCCACAGATCAGTTGATCACGCGAAGGAAGCGTGACACTGCTGCTACAGCTCGGAGGAAAGCGCACGTGTATGCCCCCACTCGAGTAGAGGACTGACTGCCCTGGGGAGACTCCAGAAGTACCCAAGATCCATGTCAGCACTGGAGAGGAATCCTCAGGTTCGGCACCGACTCCACACAAGATCTTAGGCCCTGGCATCGACGGGAGAGGAATCCCGAGAGGCCCCGAGCAACTCGCATGGGGACTGGCCTTTCCTGAGGCCACCAGAGCGGGTCCCTGAGGTCCCCGTCGTAAGTTGAGAGCACCTGCCGCAACTCGAGAAAATCCAGGAGGTTCTCCCCTCCAGGCGAGATGAGGCCCATTTCGCTGAGGCGTCTCGAGGCTAATCACATCTAACATCTGGAACTTCCAAAGGGTCCTTCACACCCTTGCTGCAACTCAAGAAGTTCCCGACATACCCGTCTCCACTCGATAGGAAGCACGAGAGTTCCGCCCGTATCCAGAGGAGCCCCGTTTCCACCTCCTAGACCGAGAGGAGGGATCCTTTCCCTGCGTGGTCGGGAAAGAATTCCCGGCATTCCGTCGTATCTCAAGAAGAGGCGCTCTGCACAGGAAAGGCCAAAGAAACTCCAGGGTCGTGCCACCATTCCAGAGTCCCCCAGATGTCTCAGTCCATTCCAGGGAAACCTGTTTTCCCTGCACTGCCTCGACTTTCAAGCGAGGATCGACTCACAAACGGTGGCACGTGGGACAGCTCTGTGGGAAAGCCTCGTGGGAAAGCATCGAGGGAAAGACACAGATCCCTTGATCCACGCGAAGAGAAGCATGACACTGCTGCTACAGATCGGGAGGAAACGCACGTGCATGCCCCACTCGAGATGAGGACTGACTCCCCTGGGAGACTCCAGAAGTACCCCAAGATCCATGTCAGCACTGGAGAGGAATGCTCAGGTTCCGGCACGGACTCCACACAAGGTCTAGACCCCGGAATCTACGGGAGAGGAATCCGAGAGGCCCCAGAGCAATTCCCATGGGACTGGCCTTTCCTGAGGCACCAGGGTGGGTCCCTGAGGTCCCCATCGTAAGTCCAGAGCACCTGCCGCAACTCGAGAAAATCCAGGAGGTTCCCCATCCAGGCGAGATGAGGCCCATTTCCGCTGAGGCAACAAGGGGTAATCACACTTAAACTCTGGAACTTCCAAAGGGTCCTTCACACCCTTGCTGCAACTCAAGAAGTTCCTGACATACCCGTCTCTACTCAGAGGATCCAAGGGTCCCGCCCATATCCAGAGTGGCCCGTTTCCGCCTGCTAGCTCGAGAGGAGGGATCCTTTCCCTGCGTGGTCGGAAAGTATTCCTAGCGTTCCCGTCTCATCTCAAGCGTAGGCGCTCTCCACAGGAAAGGCGAGAGGAACTCCAGTATCAGCCCCATTCCCAGAGTCCCTGGATGTCTCAGTCCATTCCAGGGAAACTTTTTCCCTGCACTGCCTCGACTTTCAAGCTGAGGATCGACTCACACCACGGTGGCATGTGGGACAGCCCTGTGGGAAAGCCTCGTGGGAAAGCTCCTGAGAAAGCCTCGAGGAAAGCACAGATCCATGATCCACGCGAAGGGAAGCGTGACACTGCTGCTACAGCTCGGGAGGAAAACCCACGTGCATATCCCCTCGCGAGAGGAATGACTCCCTGGGAGACTCCAGAGTACCCAAGATCCACTCAGCACTGGAGAGGAATCCTCAGGATCCGGCACGACTCCACACAAGTCCAGGCCCGGCATCGACGGGAGAGGAATCCCGAGAGCCCCCGCAACTGCATGGGGACTGGCCTTTCCTGAGGCCACCAGAGGGGTCCCTGAGGTCCCAGTCGTAAGTCGAGAGCACCTGCCGCAACTCGAGAAAATCCAGGAGGTTCTCCCCTCCAGGCGAGATGAGGCCCATTTCTGCTGAGGCGTCTCGAGGCTAATCACACCTAACCTCTCGAACTTCCGAAGGTCCTTCACACCCTTGCCTGCAACTCAAGAAGTTCCCCGACATACCCGTCTCCACTCGAGAGGAAGCACGAGAGTCCCGCCCAAATCCAGAGAGCCCGTTTCCGCCTCATACCTCGAGCGAGGGATCCTTTCCCTGCGTGTCGGGAAAGAATTCCGGCGTTCCCGTCGCATCTCAAGAGGAGCGCTCTCCACGGAAGGCGAGAGGAACTCCAGGGTCGTGCCACCATTCCCAGAGTCCCCCAGATGTCTCAGTCCATTCCAGAGAAACCTGTTTTCCCTGCATTGCGTCGACTTTCAGCGAGGATCGACTCACACCACGGTGGCACGTGGGACAGCCCTGTGGAAAGCTCGTGGAAAGCCTCTGGGAAAGCGTCGAGGGAAAGCCACAGATCCCTTGATCCACGCGAAGGGAAGCGTGACACTGCTGCTACAGCTCGGAGGAAAGCGCACGTGCATGCCCCCACTCGAGAGAGGACTGACTCCCCTGGGGAGACTCCAGAAGTACCCAAGATCATGTCAGCACTGAGAGGAATCCTCAGTTCGGCACGATCCACACAAGGCTTAGCCCGCATCGACGGGAGAGGATCCGAGAGGCCCCTGAGCTACTCACATGGGACTGGCCTTTCCTGAGGCCAGCAGAACGGGTCCCTGAGCGTCCCCGTCGTAAGTCGAGAGCACCTGCCGCAACTCGAGAAAATCCAGGGGGTTCTCCCCTCCAGGCGAGATGAG
>NW_017212836.1:0-16188 GCF_001704415.2 Capra hircus | reverse complement strand
CAGGGTCGTGCCACCACTCCTAGAGTCCCCAGATGTCTTAGTCCATTCCAGGGAAACCTGTTTTCCTGCACTGCCTCGACTTTCAAGCCCAAGATCGACTCACACCACGGTGGCACGTGGGACAGCCCTGTGGGAAAGACTCGTGGTGGCCTCGTGGGAAAGCCTTGAGGGAAAGCCACAGATCCCTTGATCCACGCGAAGGGAGGCGTGACACTGCTGCTACCACTCGGGAGGAAAGGGCACGTGCTGGCCCAAAACGAGACGAGGACTGATTCCCTTGGGAGACTCCAGAAGTACCCCAAGATCCATGTCAGCACTGGAGAGGAATCCTCAGGTTCCGGCACGGACATCACACAAGGTCTTAGGCCCCGGGGGTCGACGGGAGAGGAATCCCGAGAGGCCCCAGAAAAACTCGCATGGGGCCTGGCCTTTCCTGAGGCCACCAGAGCGGGTCCCTGATTTCCCCGTCGTAAGTCGAGAGCACCTGCCGCAACTCGAGAAAATCCAGGAGGTTCTCCCCTCCAGGCGAGATGAGGCCCATTTCCGCTGAGGCGTCTTGAGGCTAATCACACCTAACCTCTGGAACTTCCAAAGGGTCCTTCACACCCTTGCTGCAACTCAAGAATTTCGCCGACATACCCGTCTCCACTCGAGAGGAAGCACGAGAGTCCCGCCCACAACCAGAGGGGTCCCGCTTCCGCCTCCTAGCTCGAGAGGAGGAATCCTTTCCCTGCGTGGTCGGGGAAAGAATTCCCGGCGTTCCCGTCGCATCTCAAGAGGAGGCTCTCTCCAAAGGAAAGGCGAGAGGAAATCCAGGGTCGTGCCCCCATTCCCAGAGTCCCCCAGATGTCTCAGTCCATTCCAGGGAAACCTGTTTTCCCTTCACTGCCTCGACTTTCAAGCCGAGGATCGACTCACACCACGGTGGCACGTGGGACAGCCCTGTGGGAAAGCCTCGTGGGAAAGCCTCAAGGGAAAGCCACAGATACCTTGAACCACGCGAAGGGAAGAGAGACACTGCTGCTACAGCTCGGGGGGAAAGCGCACGTGCATGCCCCACTCGAGACGAGGACTTACTCCCCTGGGGAGACTCCAGAAGTACCCCAAGATCCATGTCAGCACTGGAGAGGAATCCTCAGGTTCCGGCACCGACTCCACAACAGGTCTTAGGTCCCAGCATCGACGGGAGAGGAATCCCGAGAGGCCCCAGAGAACTCGCATGGGGACTGGCCTTTCCTGAGGCCACCAGAGCGGGTCCTGAGGTCCCCGCCGTAAGTCGAGAGCACCTGCTGCAACTCGAGAAAATCCAGGAGGTTCTCCCCTCCAGACGAGATGAGGCCCATTTCCGCTGAGGCGTCACGAGGCTAATCACACCTAACCTCTGGAACTTCCATAGGGTCCTTCACACCCTTGCTGCAACTCAAGAAGTTCCCCGACATACCCGTCTCCACTCGAGAGGAAGCACGAGAGTCCCGCCCAAACCTAGAGGAGCCCCCGTTTCTGCCTCCTAGCTCGAGAGGAGGGATCCTTTCCCTGCGTGGTCAGGAAAGATTTCCCGGCGTTCCCGTCATATGTCAAGAGGAGGCGATCTCCACAGGAAAGGAGAGGAACTCCAGGGTGGTGCCACCATTCCCTGAGTCCCCCAGATGTCTCAGTCCATTCCAGGGAAACCTGTTTTCCCTGCACTGCCTCGACTTTCAAGCCGAGGATCGACTCACACCACGGTGGCACGTGGGACAGCCCTGTCGGAAAGCCGCGTGGGAAAGCCTCGTGGGAAAGCCTCGTGGGAAAGCCTCGAGGGAAAGCCACAGATCCCTTGATCCATTCGACGGGAAGCATGACAATGCTGCTCCATCTCGCAGGAAATCGCACGTGCATGCCCCCACTCGAGACGAGGACTGAGTCCCCTGGGGAGACTCTAGAATTACCCCAAGATCCGTTTCACAGTGGAGAGGAATCCTCAGGTTACGGCACCGACTCCACACAAGGTCTTAGGCACCGGAATCGACGGGAGAGGAATCCCGAGAGTCCTTCGAGCTACTCGCATTGGGACTGGCCTTTCCTGAGGCCACCAGAGCGGGTCCCTGATGTCCCCTTTCGTAAGTCGAGACAGCTGCCCCAACACGAGAAAATCCAGGAGGTTCCCCTCCAGGCAAGATGAGGCCCAATTACGCTGAAGTGTCCCGAGGCTCATCACACCTAACCTCTGGAACCTACTAAGGGTAATTCACACCATTGCTGCAACTCAAGAAGTTCCCCGACAAACCAATCTCCACTCGAGAGGAAGCACGAGAGTCGCGCCCACATTCAGAGGAGCCCCGGTTCCGCCTCCTAGCTCGAGTGGAGGGATCGTTTCCCTGCGTGTTCGGGAAAGAATTCACGGCGTTCCCGTCGCATCTCAAGAGGAGGCGCTCTCCACAGGAAAGGCGAGAGGAATTCTACAGTCGTCCCACCATTCCCAGAGTGCCCAAGTTGTCTCTATCCATTCCAGGGAAACCTGTTTTCCCCTGCACTGCCTCGACTTTCAAGCCGAGGATCGGCTCACACCACGGTGGCACGTGGGACAGCCCTTTGGAAAATCCTCGAGGGAAAGCCACTGATCCCATTATCCACTCGACGGGTAGCATGACACTGCTGCTAGAGCTGGGGAGGAAACCGAACGTGCATGTCCCGACTCGAGACGAGGACTGACTCCCCTGGGGCGACTCCAGAAGTTCCCAAGATCCATGTCAGCATTGGAGAGGAATCCTCAGGTTCCCGCACTGACTCCAAACAAGGTATTAGGCCCTGGCATCGACGGGAGAGGAATCCCGAGAGGCTCCCGAGCAACTCGCAAGGGGACTGTCCTTTCCTAGGGCCACCAGAGCGGGTCTCTGAATTCCCTGTCGTAAGTCGAGAGCACCTGCTGCAACTCGAGAAAATCCAGGAGGTTCTCCCCTCCAGGCGAGATGAGGCCCATTTCCGCTGAGGCGTCCTGATGCTAATCACACCTAACCTCTGGAACTTCCAAAGGTTCCTTCACACCCTTGCTGCAACTCAAGAAGTTCCCCGACATACCCGTCTCCACTCGAGAGGAAGCACGAGAGTCCCGCCCAAATCCAGATGAGCCCCGTTTCCGCCTCCTAGCTCGAGTGGGGGGATCCTTTCCCTGCGTGGTCGGGAAAGAATTCCCGGCATTCCCGTCCCATCTCAATACGCGGCGCTCTCCACAGGAAAGGCAGAGGAACTCCAGGGTCGTGCCACCACTCCTAGAGTCCCCCAGATGTCTTAGTCCATTCCAGGGAAACCTGTTTTCCCTGCACTGCCTCGACTTTCAAGCCCAAGATCGACTCACACCACGGTGGCACGTGGGACAGCCCTGTGGGAAAGACTCGTGGGAAAGCCTCGTGGGAAAGCCTTGAGGGAAAGCCACAGATCCCTTGATCCACGCGAAGGGAGGCGTGACACTGCTGCTACCACTCGGGAGGAAAGGGCACGTGCTGCCCAAAACGAGACGAGGACTGATTCCCCTTGGGAGACTCCAGAAGTACCCCAAGATCCATGTCAGCACTGGAGAGGAATCCTCAGGTTCCGGCACGGACATCACACAAGGTCTTAGGCCCCGGGGTCGACGGGAGAGGAATCCCGAGAGGCCCCAGAAAAACTCGCATGGGGCCTGGCCTTTCCTGAGGCCACCAGAGCGGGTCCCTGATTTCCCCGTCGTAAGTCGAGAGCACCTGCCGCAACTCGAGAAAATCCAGGAGGTTCTCCCCTCCAGGCGAGATGAGGCCCATTTCCGCTGAGGCGTCTTGAGGCTAATCACACCTAACCTCTGGAACTTCCAAAGGGTCCTTCACACCCTTGCTGCAACTCAAGAATTTCGCCGACATACCCGTCTCCACTCGAGAGGAAGCACGAGAGTCCCGCCCACAACCAGAGGGGTCCCGCTTCCGCCTCCTAGCTCGAGAGGAGGAATCCTTTCCCTGCGTGGTCGGGAAAGAATTCCCGGCGTTCCCGTCGCATCTCAAGAGGAGGCTCTCTCCAAAGGAAAGGCGAGAGGAAATCCAGGGTCGTGCCCCCATTCCCAGAGTCCCCCAGATGTCTCAGTCCATTCCAGGGAAACCTGTTTTCCCTTCACTGCCTCGACTTTCAAGCCGAGGATCGACTCACACCACGGTGGCACGTGGGACAGCCCTGTGGGAAAGCCTCGTGGGAAAGCCTCAAGGGAAAGCCACAGATACCTTGAACCACGCGAAGGGAAGAGAGACACTGCTGCTACAGCTCGGGGGGAAAGCGCACGTGCATGCCCCACTCGAGACGAGGACTTACTCCCCTGGGGAGACTCCAGAAGTACCCCAAGATCCATGTCAGCACTGGAGAGGAATCCTCAGGTTCCGGCACCGACTCCACAACAGGTCTTAGGTCCCAGCATCGACGGGAGAGGAATCCCGAGAGGCCCCAGAGAACTCGCATGGGGACTGGCCTTTCCTGAGGCCACCAGAGCGGGTCCCTGAGGTCCCCGCCGTAAGTCGAGAGCACCTGCTGCAACTCGAGAAAATCCAGGAGGTTCTCCCTCCAGACGAGATGAGGCCCATTTCCGCTGAGGCGTCACGAGGCTAATCACACCTAACCTCTGGAACTTCCATAGGGTCCTTCACACCCTTGCTGCAACTCAAGAAGTTCCCCGACATACCCGTCTCCACTCGAGAGGAAGCACGAGAGTCCCGCCCAAACCTAGAGGAGCCCCGTTTCTGCCTCCTAGCTCGAGAGGAGGGATCCTTTCCCTGCGTGGTCAGGAAAGATTTCCCGGCGTTCCCGTCATATGTCAAGAGGAGGCGATCTCCACAGGAAAGGAGAGGAACTCCAGGGTGGTGCCACCATTCCCTGAGTCCCCCAGATGTCTCAGTCCATTCCAGGGAAACCTGTTTTCCCTGCACTGCCTCGACTTTCAAGCCGAGGATCGACTCACACCACGGTGGCACGTGGGACAGCCCTGTCGGAAAGCCGCGTGGGAAAGCCTCGTGGGAAAGCCTCGTGGGAAAGCCTCGAGGGAAAGCCACAGATCCCTTGATCCATTCGACGGGAAGCATGACAATGCTGCTCCATCTCGGCAGGAAATCGCACGTGCATGCCCCCACTCGAGACGAGGACTGAGTCCCCTGGGGAGACTCTAGAATTACCCCAAGATCCGTTTCACAGTGGAGAGGAATCCTCAGGTTACGGCACCGACTCCACACAAGGTCTTAGGCACCGGAATCGACGGGAGAGGAATCCCGAGAGTCCTTCGAGCTACTCGCATTGGGACTGGCCTTTCCTGAGGCCACCAGAGCGGGTCCCTGATGTCCCCTTCGTAAGTCGAGAACAGCTGCCCCAACACGAGAAAATCCAGGAGGTTCTCCCCTCCAGGCAAGATGAGGCCCAATTACGCTGAAGTGTCCCGAGGCTCATCACACCTAACCTCTGGAACCTACTAAGGGTAATTCACACCATTGCTGCAACTCAAGAAGTTCCCCGACAAACCAATCTCCACTCGAGAGGAAGCACGAGAGTCGCGCCCACATTCAGAGGAGCCCCGGTTCCGCCTCCTAGCTCGAGTGGAGGGATCGTTTCCCTGCGTGTTCGGGAAAGAATTCACGGCGTTCCCGTCGCATCTCAAGAGGAGGCGCTCTCCACAGGAAAGGCGAGAGGAATTCTACAGTCGTCCCACCATTCCCAGAGTGCCCAAGTTGTCTCTATCCATTCCAGGGAAACCTGTTTTCCCTGCACTGCCTCGACTTTCAAGCCGAGGATCGGCTCACACCACGGTGGCACGTGGGACAGCCCTTTGGAAAATCCTCGAGGGAAAGCCACTGATCCCATTATCCACTCGACGGGTAGCATGACACTGCTGCTAGAGCTGGGGAGGAAACCGAACGTGCATGTCCCGACTCGAGACGAGGACTGACTCCCCTGGGGCGACTCCAGAAGTTCCCAAGATCCATGTCAGCATTGGAGAGGAATCCTCAGGTTCCCGCACTGACTCCAAACAAGGTATTAGGCCCTGGCATCGACGGGTAGAGGAATCCCGAGAGGCTCCCGAGCAACTCGCAAGGGGACTGTCCTTTCCTAGGGCCACCAGAGCGGGTCTCTGAATTCCCTGTCGTAAGTCGAGAGCACCTGCTGCAACTCGAGAAAATCCAGGAGGTTCTCCCCTCCAGGCGAGATGAGGCCCATTTCCGCTGAGGCGTCCTGATGCTAATCACACCTAACCTCTGGAACTTCCAAAGGTTCCTTCACACCCTTGCTGCAACTCAAGAAGTTCCCCGACATACCCGTCTCCACTCGAGAGGAAGCACGAGAGTCCCGCCCAAATCCAGATGAGCCCCGTTTCCGCCTCCTAGCTCGAGTGGGGGGATCCTTTCCCTGCGTGGTCGGGAAAGAATTCCCGGCATTCCCGTCCCATCTCAATACGCGGCGCTCTCCACAGGAAAGGCAGAGGAACTCCAGGGTCGTGCCACCACTCCTAGAGTCCCCCAGATGTCTTAGTCCATTCCAGGGAAACCTGTTTTCCCTGCACTGCCTCGACTTTCAAGCCCAAGATCGACTCACACCACGGTGGCACGTGGGACAGCCCTGTGGGAAAGACTCGTGGGAAAGCCTCGTGGGAAAGCCTTGAGGGAAAGCCACAGATCCCTTGATCCACGCGAAGGGAGGCGTGACACTGCTGCTACCACTCGGGAGGAAAGGGCACGTGCTGCCCAAAACGAGACGAGGACTGATTCCCCTTGGGAGACTCCAGAAGTACCCCAAGATCCATGTCAGCACTGGAGAGGAATCCTCAGGTTCCGGCACGGACATCACACAAGGTCTTAGGCCCCCGGGGTCGACGGGAGAGGAATCCCGAGAGGCCCCAGAAAAACTCGCATGGGGCCTGGCCTTTCCTGAGGCCACCAGAGCGGGTCCCTGATTTCCCCGTCGTAAGTCGAGAGCACCTGCCGCAACTCGAGAAAATCCAGGAGGTTCTCCCCTCCAGGCGAGATGAGGCCCATTTCCGCTGAGGCGTCTTTGAGGCTAATCACACCTAACCTCTGGAACTTCCAAAGGGTCCTTCACACCCTTGCTGCAACTCAAGAATTTCGGCCGACATACCCGTCTCCACTCGAGAGGAAGCACGAGAGTCCCGCCCACAACCAGAGGGGTCCCGCTTCCGCCTCCTAGCTCGAGAGGAGGAATCCTTTCCCTGCGTGGTCGGGAAAGAATTCCCGGCGTTCCCGTCGCATCTCAAGAGGAGGCTCTCTCCAAAGGAAAGGCGAGAGGAAATCCAGGGTCGTGCCCCCATTCCCAGAGTCCCCCAGATGTCTCAGTCCATTCCAGGGAAACCTGTTTTCCCTTCACTGCCTCGACTTTCAAGCCGAGGATCGACTCACACCACGGTGGCACGTGGGACAGCCCTGTGGGAAAGCCTCGTGGGAAAGCCTCAAGGGAAAGCCACAGATACCTTGAACCACGCGAAGGGAAGAGAGACACTGCTGCTACAGCTCGGGGGGAAAGCGCACGTGCATGCCCCACTCGAGACGAGGACTTACTCCCCTGGGGAGACTCCAGAAGTACCCCAAGATCCATGTCAGCACTGGAGAGGAATCCTCAGGTTCCGGCACCGACTCCACAACAGGTCTTAGGTCCCAGCATCGACGGGAGAGGAATCCCGAGAGGCCCCAGAGAACTCGCATGGGGACTGGCCTTTCCTGAGGCCACCAGAGCGGGTCCCTGAGGTCCCCGCCGTAAGTCGAGAGCACCTGCTGCAACTCGAGAAAATCCAGGAGGTTCTCCCCTCCAGACGAGATGAGGCCCATTTCCGCTGAGGCGTCACGAGGCTAATCACACCTAACCTCTGGAACTTCCATAGGGTCCTTCACACCCTTGCTGCAACTCAAGAAGTTCCCCGACATACCCGTCTCCACTCGAGAGGAAGCACGAGAGTCCCGCCCAAACCTAGAGGAGCCCCGTTTCTGCCTCCTAGCTCGAGAGGAGGGATCCTTTCCCTGCGTGGTCAGGAAAGATTTCCCGGCGTTCCCGTCATATGTCAAGAGGAGGCGATCTCCACAGGAAAGGAGAGGAACTCCAGGGTGGTGCCACCATTCCCTGAGTCCCCCAGATGTCTCAGTCCATTCCAGGGAAACCTGTTTTCCCTGCACTGCCTCGACTTTCAAGCCGAGGATCGACTCACACCACGGTGGCACGTGGGACAGCCCTGTCGGAAAGCCGCGTGGGAAAGCCTCGTGGGAAAGCCTCGTGGGAAAGCCTCGAGGGAAAGCCACAGATCCCTTGATCCATTCGACGGGAAGCATGACAATGCTGCTCCATCTCGGCAGGAAATCGCACGTGCATGCCCCCACTCGAGACGAGGACTGAGTCCCCTGGGGAGACTCTAGAATTACCCCAAGATCCGTTTCACAGTGGAGAGGAATCCTCAGGTTACGGCACCGACTCCACACAAGGTCTTAGGCACCGGAATCGACGGGAGAGGAATCCCGAGAGTCCTTCGAGCTACTCGCATTGGGACTGGCCTTTCCTGAGGCCACCAGAGCGGGTCCCTGATGTCCCCTTCGTAAGTCGAGAACAGCTGCCCCAACACGAGAAAATCCAGGAGGTTCTCCCCTCCAGGCAAGATGAGGCCCAATTACGCTGAAGTGTCCCGAGGCTCATCACACCTAACCTCTGGAACCTACTAAGGGTAATTCACACCATTGCTGCAACTCAAGAAGTTCCCCGACAAACCAATCTCCACTCGAGAGGAAGCACGAGAGTCGCGCCCACATTCAGAGGAGCCCCGGTTCCGCCTCCTAGCTCGAGTGGAGGGATCGTTTCCCTGCGTGTTCGGGAAAGAATTCACGGCGTTCCCGTCGCATCTCAAGAGGAGGCGCTCTCCACAGGAAAGGCGAGAGGAATTCTACAGTCGTCCCACCATTCCCAGAGTGCCCAAGTTGTCTCTATCCATTCCAGGGAAACCTGTTTTCCCTGCACTGCCTCGACTTTCAAGCCGAGGATCGGCTCACACCACGGTGGCACGTGGGACAGCCCTTTGGAAAATCCTCGAGGGAAAGCCACTGATCCCATTATCCACTCGACGGGTAGCATGACACTGCTGCTAGAGCTGGGGAGGAAACCGAACGTGCATGTCCCGACTCGAGACGAGGACTGACTCCCCTGGGGCGACTCCAGAAGTTCCCAAGATCCATGTCAGCATTGGAGAGGAATCCTCAGGTTCCCGCACTGACTCCAAACAAGGTATTAGGCCCTGGCATCGACGGGAGAGGAATCCCGAGAGGCTCCCGAGCAACTCGCAAGGGGACTGTCCTTTCCTAGGGCCACCAGAGCGGGTCTCTGAATTCCCTGTCGTAAGTCGAGAGCACCTGCTGCAACTCGAGAAAATCCAGGAGGTTCTCCCCTCCAGGCGAGATGAGGCCCATTTCCGCTGAGGCGTCCTGATGCTAATCACACCTAACCTCTGGAACTTCCAAAGGTTCCTTCACACCCTTGCTGCAACTCAAGAAGTTCCCCGACATACCCGTCTCCACTCGAGAGGAAGCACGAGAGTCCCGCCCAAATCCAGATGAGCCCCGTTTCCGCCTCCTAGCTCGAGTGGGGGGATCCTTTCCCTGCGTGGTCGGGAAAGAATTCCCGGCATTCCCGTCCCATCTCAATACGCGGCGCTCTCCACAGGAAAGGCAGAGGAACTCCAGGGTCGTGCCACCACTCCTAGAGTCCCCCAGATGTCTTAGTCCATTCCAGGGAAACCTGTTTTCCCTGCACTGCCTCGACTTTCAAGCCCAAGATCGACTCACACCACGGTGGCACGTGGGACAGCCCTGTGGGAAAGACTCGTGGGAAAGCCTCGTGGGAAAGCCTTGAGGGAAAGCCACAGATCCCTTGATCCACGCGAAGGGAGGCGTGACACTGCTGCTACCACTCGGGAGGAAAGGGCACGTGCTGCCCAAAACGAGACGAGGACTGATTCCCCTTGGGAGACTCCAGAAGTACCCCAAGATCCATGTCAGCACTGGAGAGGAATCCTCAGGTTCCGGCACGGACATCACACAAGGTCTTAGGCCCCGGGGTCGACGGGAGAGGAATCCCGAGAGGCCCCAGAAAAACTCGCATGGGGACTGGCCTTTCCTGAGGCCACCAGAGCGGGTCCTGATTTCCCCGTCGTAAGTCGAGAGCACCTGCCGCAACTCGAGAAAATCCAGGAGGTTCTCCCCTCCAGGCGAGATGAGGCCCATTTCCGCTGAGGCGTCTTGAGGCTAATCACACCTAACCTCTGGAACTTCCAAAGGGTCCTTCACACCCTTGCTGCAACTCAAGAATTTCGCCGACATACCCGTCTCCACTCGAGAGGAAGCACGAGAGTCCCGCCCACAACCAGAGGGGTCCCGCTTCCGCCTCCTAGCTCGAGAGGAGGAATCCTTTCCCTGCGTGGTCGGGAAAGAATTCCCGGCGTTCCCGGTCGCATCTCAAGAGGAGGCTCTCTCCAAAGGAAAGGCGAGAGGAAATCCAGGGTCGTGCCCCCATTCCCAGAGTCCCCCAGATGTCTCAGTCCATTCCAGGGAAACCTGTTTTCCCTTCACTGCCTCGACTTTCAAGCCGAGGATCGACTCACACCACGGTGGCACGTGGGACAGCCCTGTGGGAAAGCCTCGTGGGAAAGCCTCAAGGGAAAGCCACAGATACCTTGAACCACGCGAAGGGAAGAGAGACACTGCTGCTACAGCTCGGGGGGAAAGCGCACGTGCATGCCCCACTCGAGACGAGGACTTACTCCCCTGGGGAGACTCCAGAAGTACCCCAAGATCCATGTCAGCACTGGAGAGGAATCCTCAGGTTCCGGCACCGACTCCACAACAGGTCTTAGGTCCCAGCATCGACGGGAGAGGAATCCCGAGAGGCCCCAGAGAACTCGCATGGGGACTGGCCTTTCCTGAGGCCACCAGAGCGGGTCCCTGAGGTCCCCGCCGTAAGTCGAGAGCACCTGCTGCAACTCGAGAAAATCCAGGAGGTTCTCCCCTCCAGACGAGATGAGGCCCATTTCCGCTGAGGCGTCACGAGGCTAATCACACCTAACCTCTGGAACTTCCATAGGGTCCTTCACACCCTTGCTGCAACTCAAGAAGTTCCCCGACATACCCGTCTCCACTCGAGAGGAAGCACGAGAGTCCCGCCCAAACCTAGAGGAGCCCCGTTTCTGCCTCCTAGCTCGAGAGGAGGGATCCTTTCCCTGCGTGGTCAGGAAAGATTTCCCGGCGTTCCCGTCATATGTCAAGAGGAGGCGATCTCCACAGGAAAGGAGAGGAACTCCAGGGTGGTGCCACCATTCCCTGAGTCCCCCCAGATGTCTCAGTCCATTCCAGGGAAACCTGTTTTCCCTGCACTGCCTCGACTTTCAAGCCGAGGATCGACTCACACCACGGTGGCACGTGGGACAGCCCTGTCGGAAAGCCGCGTGGGAAAGCCTCGTGGGAAAGCCTCGTGGGAAAGCCTCGAGGGAAAGCCACAGATCCCTTGATCCATTCGACGGGAAGCATGACAATGCTGCTCCATCTCGGCAGGAAATCGCACGTGCATGCCCCCACTCGAGACGAGGACTGAGTCCCCTGGGGAGACTCTAGAATTACCCCAAGATCCGTTTCACAGTGGAGAGGAATCCTCAGGTTACGGCACCGACTCCACACAAGGTCTTAGGCACCGGAATCGACGGGAGAGGAATCCCGAGAGTCCTTCGAGCTACTCGCATTGGGACTGGCCTTTCCTGAGGCCACCAGAGCGGGTCCCTGATGTCCCCTTCGTAAGTCGAGAACAGCTGCCCCAACACGAGAAAATCCAGGAGGTTCTCCCCTCCAGGCAAGATGAGGCCCAATTACGCTGAAGTGTCCCGAGGCTCATCACACCTAACCTCTGGAACCTACTAAGGGTAATTCACACCATTGCTGCAACTCAAGAAGTTCCCCGACAAACCAATCTCCACTCGAGAGGAAGCACGAGAGTCGCGCCCACATTCAGAGGAGCCCCGGTTCCGCCTCCTAGCTCGAGTGGAGGGATCGTTTCCCTGCGTGTTCGGGAAAGAATTCACGGCGTTCCCGTCGCATCTCAAGAGGAGGCGCTCTCCACAGGAAAGGCGAGAGGAATTCTACAGTCGTCCCACCATTCCCAGAGTGCCCAAGTTGTCTCTATCCATTCCAGGGAAACCTGTTTTCCCTGCACTGCCTCGACTTTCAAGCCGAGGATCGGCTCACACCACGGTGGCACGTGGGACAGCCCTTTGGAAAATCCTCGAGGGAAAGCCACTGATCCCATTATCCACTCGACGGGTAGCATGACACTGCTGCTAGAGCTGGGGAGGAAACCGAACGTGCATGTCCCGACTCGAGACGAGGACTGACTCCCCTGGGGCGACTCCAGAAGTTCCCAAGATCCATGTCAGCATTGGAGAGGAATCCTCAGGTTCCCGCACTGACTCCAAACAAGGTATTAGGCCCTGGCATCGACGGTAGAGGAATCCCCGAGAGGCTCCCGAGCAACTCGCAAGGGGACTGTCCTTTCCTAGGGCCACCAGAGCGGGTCTCTGAATTCCCTGTCGTAAGTCGAGAGCACCTGCTGCAACTCGAGAAAATCCAGGAGGTTCTCCCCTCCAGGCGAGATGAGGCCCATTTCCGCTGAGGCGTCCTGATGCTAATCACACCTAACCTCTGGAACTTCCAAAGGTTCCTTCACACCCTTGCTGCAACTCAAGAAGTTCCCCGACATACCCGTCTCCACTCGAGAGGAAGCACGAGAGTCCCGCCCAAATCCAGATGAGCCCCGTTTCCGCCTCCTAGCTCGAGTGGGGGGATCCTTTCCCTGCGTGGTCGGGAAAGAATTCCCGGCATTCCCGTCCCATCTCAATACGCGGCGCTCTCCACAGGAAAGGCAGAGGAACTCCAGGGTCGTGCCACCACTCCTAGAGTCCCCCAGATGTCTTAGTCCATTCCAGGGAAACCTGTTTTCCCTGCACTGCCTCGACTTTCAAGCCCAAGATCGACTCACACCACGGTGGCACGTGGGACAGCCCTGTGGGAAAGACTCGTGGGAAAGCCTCGTGGGAAAGCCTTGAGGGAAAGCCACAGATCCCTTGATCCACGCGAAGGGAGGCGTGACACTGCTGCTACCACTCGGGAGGAAAGGGCACGTGCTGCCCAAAACGAGACGAGGACTGATTCCCCTTGGGAGACTCCAGAAGTACCCCAAGATCCATGTCAGCACTGGAGAGGAATCCTCAGGTTCCGGCACGGACATCACACAAGGTCTTAGGCCCCGGGGTCGACGGGAGAGGAATCCCGAGAGGCCCCAGAAAACTCGCATGGGGACTGGCCTTTCCTGAGGCCACCAGAGCGGGTCCCTGATTTCCCCGTCGTAAGTCGAGAGCACCTGCCGCAACTCGAGAAAATCCAGGAGGTTCTCCCCTCCAGGCGAGATGAGGCCCATTTCCGCTGAGGCGTCTTGAGGCTAATCACACCTAACCTCTGGAACTTCCAAAGGGTCCTTCACACCCTTGCTGCAACTCAAGAATTTCGCCGACATACCCGTCTCCACTCGAGAGGAAGCACGAGAGTCCCGCCCACAACCAGAGGGGTCCCGCTTCCGCCTCCTAGCTCGAGAGGAGGAATCCTTTCCCTGCGTGGTCGGGAAAAGAATTCCCGGCGTTCCCGTCGCATCTCAAGAGGAGGCTCTCTCCAAAGGAAAGGCGAGAGGAAATCCAGGGTCGTGCCCCCATTCCCAGAGTCCCCCAGATGTCTCAGTCCCATTCCAGGGAAACCTGTTTTCCCTTCACTGCCTCGACTTTCAAGCCGAGGATCGACTCACACCACGGTGGCACGTGGGACAGCCCTGTGGGAAAGCCTCGTGGGAAAGCCTCAAGGGAAAGCCACAGATACCTTGAACCACGCGAAGGGAAGAGAGACACTGCTGCTACAGCTCGGGGGGAAAGCGCACGTGCATGCCCCACTCGAGACGAGGACTTACTCCCCTGGGGAGACTCCAGAAGTACCCCCAAGATCCATGTCAGCACTGGAGAGGAATCCTCAGGTTCCGGCACCGACTCCACAACAGGTCTTAGGTCCCAGCATCGACGGGAGAGGAATCCCGAGAGGCCCCCAGAGAACTCGCATGGGGACTGGCCTTTCCTGAGGCCACCAGAGCGGGTCCCCTGAGGTCCCCGCCGTAAGTCGAGAGCACCTGCTGCTGCAACTCGAGAAAATCCAGGAGGTTCTCCCCTCCAGACGAGATGAGGCCCATTTCCGCTGAGGCGTCACGAGGCTAAATCACACCTAACCTCTGGAACTTCCATAGGGTCCTTCACACCCTTGCTGCAACTCAAGAAGTTCCCCGACATACCCGTCTCCACTCGAGAGGAAGCAGCGAGAGTCCCGCCCAAACCTAGAGGAGCCCCGTTTCTGCCTCCTAGCTCGAGAGGAGGGATCCTTTCCCTGCGTGGTCAGGAAAGATTTCCCGGCGTTCCCGTCATATGTCAAGAGGAGGCGATCTCCACAGGAAAGGAGAGGAACTCCAGGGTGATGCCACCATTCCCTGAGTCCCCCAGATGTCTCAGTCCATTCCAGGGAAACCTGTTTTCCCTGCACTGCCTCGACTTTCAAGCCGAGGATCGACTCACACCACGGTGGCACGTGGGACAGCCCTGTCCGGGAAAGCCGCGTGGGAAAGCCTCGTGGGAAAGCCTCGTGGGAAAGCCTCGAGGGAAAGCCACAGATCCCTTGATCCATTCGACGGGAAGCATGACAATGCTGCTCCCATCTCGGCAGGAAATCGCACGTGCATGCCCCCACTCGAGACGAGGACTGAGTCCCCTGGGGGAGACTCTAGAATTACCCCAAGATCCGTTTCACAGTGGAGAGGAATCCTCAGGTTACGGCACCGACTCCACACAAGGTCTTAGGCACCGGAATCGACGGGAGAGGAATCCCGAGAGTCCTTCGAGCTACTCGCATTGGGACTGGCCTTTCCTGAGGCCACCAGAGCGGGTCCCTGATGTCCCCTTCGTAAGTCGAGAACAGCTGCCCCCCAACACGAGAAAATCCAGGAGGTTCTCCCCTCCAGGCAAGATGAGGCCCAATTACGCTGAAGTGTCCCCGAGGCTCATCACACCTAACCTCTGGAACCTACTAAGGGTAATTCACACCATTGCTGCAACTCAAGAAGTTCCCCGACAAACCAATCTCCACTCGAGAGGAAGCACGAGAGTCGCGCCCACATTCAGAGGAGCCCCGGTTCCGCCTCCTAGCTCGAGTGGAGGGATCGTTTCCCTGCGTGTTCGGGAAAGAATTCACGGCGTTCCCGTCGCATCTCAAGAGGAGGCGCTCTCCACAGGAAAGGCGAGAGGAATTCTACAGTCGTCCCACCATTCCCAGAGTGCCCAAGTTGTCTCTATCCATTCCAGGGAAACCTGTTTTCCCTGCACTGCCTCGACTTTCAAGCCGAGGATCGGCTCACACCACGGTGGCACGTGGGACAGCCCTTTGGAAAATCCTCGAGGGAAAGCCACTGATCCCATTATCCACTCGACGGGTAGCATGACACTGCTGCTAGAGCTGGGGAGGAAACCGAACGTGCATGTCCCGACTCGAGACGAGGACTGACTCCCCTGGGGCGACTCCAGAAGTTCCCAAGATCCATGTCAGCATTGGAGAGGAATCCTCAGGTTCCCGCACTGACTCCAAACAAGGTATTAGGCCCTGGCATCGACGGTAGAGGAATCCGAGAGGCTCCGAGCAACTCGCAAGGGGACTGTCCTTTCCTAGGGCCACCAGAGCGGGTCTCTGAATTCCCTGTCGTAAGTCGAGAGCACCTGCTGCAACTCGAGAAAATCCAGGAGGTTCTCCCCTCCAGGCGAGATGAGGCCCATTTCCGCTGAGGCGTCCTGATGCTAATCACACTACCTCTGGAACTTCCAAAGGTTCCTTCACACCCTTGCTGCAACTCAAGAAGTTCCCCGACATACCCGTCTCCACTCGAGAGGAAGCACGAGAGTCCCGCCCAAATCCAGATGAGCCCCGTTTCCGCCTCCTAGCTCGAGTGGGGGGATCCTTTCCCTGCGTGGTCGGGAAAGAATTCCCGGCATTCCCGTCCCATCTCAATACGCGGCGCTCTCCACAGGAAAGGCAGAGGAACTCCAGGGTCGTG
>NW_017212835.1:0-16189 GCF_001704415.2 Capra hircus | reverse complement strand
CGTGTCAAACACACTCCACTGCCTTGCTTCTTCAGGGGGCACTCCCGCGGCCTATTCAGCTAGGATGTCTTGCGCTGCACATGATCACAAAGGGCATAGGGGAGATACAGGCCTGCCCTGGACCGTCGAGTGGTGCTCCTCGAGCAATCTCAGGAGGTCTCCCATTGTTCGGGTCAAGGTCGTGAGAGGTGCACAGTTCAAAGGTTCTAAGGTCAAGTTCAAGTCAGTCAAGTTGAAGTTCAAGTTCAGGCGCAAGTCAACTTCAAGTTCAACGTCCTATAAGGTTCAAGTCAGAGAGCAGTTTCCGCACTCAGAGGAACAAACAACGCAAAACGCAATGTCCACAACGGCAAGGTCCAAGGTCAAAGTTCAAGGTTCAGGTCAAGTTGAAGTTCAATCCGAAGACAATTCAATCAATTTCAATTGAAGTTCAACGTTCACGACCAAGGTCAAGTTTAAATTCAGTTTCAGGTCAAGTCAAGGCCAGTTTCAAGTTCAAAGTCAGGGTCAAGGTCAAGTTCCAACGGTCAAGGTCAAGTTCAAGTGTTCAAGGGCAGGGCCGAAGCCAAGCCCAAGACGCAACTGGCAGGGCAATGGGCAAGGCCAAGGCCCAGGCACAAGGCAAAGGCCTACACGCCACCAAAGCCGAAGCCCAAACCCCACCGTAACGACCCTGACAAAACGCAGAAGCCAACTAGGCCCACTGTGCCAGAGGAAGCCACGAAGCGCCAGCAACCTGGCCACAGAGCTCCCCGACTCCCATTCCCACAGAGATGTGAGGATACAAGCGGCCTGCATCCCAGCACAGCCACCGCTCCCGACCACCCCGCAACCCCGGCCGCGGGCCGGCCCACCGCCCAGCATGCCCCCTGCAAACAACACTGTACTTCCCAAGAAAAGAGACGGAAAGAAGCCATGTGTGGCTGCCCAAAGGAAGCGAAGCATGAACGACACTGATGCCACGCCCTCGAATTTGGGCACACCTGACGCCTTCGGAACCCCGGGCTGGCCGATGGGTCCCGCCGTTTCTCGAACAGGTGGAGGCGGGTCAATCACATTGGCCGGAGACACGTTGCCCATGCCACCCGGCAAAATCCCCTGAGATGTGATCGACCACAGGGACGGCAGGGAAACGTACGATCACGTTGAGCGTGATGGAGGAGCCGCGACGAAGCCATGGTGGAGAGGCACCACGGGCACGCTATGCAGACTTGCTTGGCCGATCTCGCCGTGGGCGGGGACACCCAGCAGCTTAGAGCCATTCTGGGATACGGGAGGCGTCTCCGGCCCACCACGTTGACGTCAATAATGGTTATGGTGTGATCGTAGATTGGAGGGAAGGCGCCCCTGGCCTTTTCAAGCAGAGACCCCTGGACGGAGTCCGTGCGACGTGCGAGTGGGCTTTTCCCGGGCGCACGGCTGAGCCCGTGGACTCCAAGCATCCCCGTTGGGGTTGGTGCGGCGCAGTTCGCGCGCTTCTTGGCTTGTGGCCCTCTCGCAGCGGGGGGGGTGGGATACAACCCCAGGTGATCAATCAGGGGCCCTTCAGCAGTCGCCAAGGGAGGCTCACGCCCAGGGAAACGGCCCAAGGCTCCCTTTTAACTGGCCACCAACGCCTCATTTCCAGTCCTGCCTTGCTCTGGGATTTCCCGCTTTTAACATTCCACAAGGTCCCTGGGCCTTCGACTGTCCCCCCGCTGGCTTCCTCCTGAGCATTCGGGACACAGACGGTCTCTCCAGGCGCCTCCCACCTAGATTCCCCTCGCTCCCGCCCTGCTCCTCGCTCCGTGTTCCCCACTGGCCCCCGTCTCCCAAACTCCTCCGTGTGCTCTTCAGCCGTCCTTTCCCTACAGCACTCACAGGTGCCACCCCCGAGGGCTTTGAGTTGCCTTGGAGCCCAAGGGCTCCGCCAGAGGTACCTCGGAGGGCCAGCCGCCCGTACTCCGTGAGGTGTCTGGGACTTGGCAGCTAATGCCATTTGGGGGCTTTTCTTCACGTGGAGCGCCTGATGGCGCCGCCACAGCTCCGAGCGCAACAACCCCACCCGCCAGTGACCTGGAGATACCCGCCAACGGGGACAGTGTACCCCTACTGTGAGGAAGGACGGTTTCCTAGTTTTCTCCTGCACTGGTTTTCGAGCTTCTTCATGCAGGGATCGACCTCACACCAGATGGCAAGTGGAATTAGCCCTGTGGGAACAGCCTAATGGGAAAACTCCAGGAAAGCCACAGACTTCTTGATCCACGGAGGAAAGGGAAGCGTGAACACTGCTGCTACCGCTCGACGAGGAAAGCGCACGTGATGACCTCCACTGCGAGCCGAGGACTGACGCCACTTTGGAGACTCCAGAAGTACGCCAAGAATCCCCATTGGTCAGCACTGGAGAGGAATCGCTCAGTTGCGGTCCCGACTCCACACAAGGTCTTAGCCCCGGCATCGCGGCGAGAAGAATCCTGAGAGCCCCCCCTTAGCCCAAACTCGCAATGATGGGACTTGCCTCTGAGGTCACCAGAGTAGGTCCCTAGAGCTCTCCGTCGCTAACTCGAGAGCACTGCCCGCAAGTTACGAGACAAATCCAGGAGGTTACTCCCCTCCAGGCGAGATAGGCCCATTTCAGCTGAGAGGTCCGGAGGCTAACTCACACCTTACCTTCTTGAACTTCCTAAGGCGTCCTTCACAACCTCTGCTGCAACTCAAGTAGTTCCCCCGACATACCGGCTCTCCACTCGAGGAGGAAGACGAGAGTCCCGCCCACATTGCAGAGGAAGCCCCGCTTCTCGCCTCCTAAGCTCGTGAGGAGGGATCCATTTTCCCTTGCGTGCGTTGGGAAAGAATTCCCCGGCGTTCCCGGCGCATCCATGAGGAAGCATTTCTCCACAGGACAGGGCGCGAGGAGGAACTCTAAGCAGGTCGTGCCACCATTCCCAGACGTCCCCAGATGTCTCATGTCCATTCCAGGCGAAACATGTTTTCCCTGCAGTGCCTTCGACTCTTCAAATGCGTCCAAATCGACTCACCACCACGGTGCGTACGTGGGACCAGCCCTGTCAGGAGAAGCCTTGTGGGAAGGCCTAGTGGGAAGCTCATAGGGAAGCCACAAGAATCCCTTTGATCCACGCGAAGGGAAGTCGCAGACAACTGCTCGCTACTCAGCTCGGCAGGAAAGCGCAACGAGCATGCCCCCAATCGAGACGAGGAATGAATCTCGGGGAGACCCCAGAAAGTAACCCAAGGCCATGTCATTCAGCTGGAGAGGAATCCTCAGGTTCCCGGCCACCGGACTCCACACAAGTCTTAGTACCGACATTGGACGGCAGGAGAGGAATCCCGAGAGCCCCCCAAGCAACTCATCTGGGACTTGGCCTTCTCCTGAGGCCACCAGAGCGCGGTCCATGAGGTCCCTCCGTAAGTCGAAGCACCAGGCCGCGCAACTCGAGAAATCCAGGCAAGGTTCTCCCCTCCAGGCCGAGAATTTGAGCGCCATATTCAGCTGAGAGGTCTCCGAGGCTAATCACACCTTACCTCTTGAACCTTCCCTAAGGTCACTTCACAACTCTTGCGGTTTTTACCTGCAACTCAAGTAGTTCCCCGACATACCGTCTCCATCGAGACGGAAGCACGAGAGTTCGCCACATGCGAAGGAAGCCCGGTTTGCGCCCCCTTAGCTCATGAGGAGGTGATCCTTTCCCTGCGTGGTTGCGAAAGAATACCCTAGGCGTTCCCGAGCGGCATCTCATGAGGAAGAATTCTCCTACAGGACAGTGCGCAGAGGGAACTTCCAGGGCGCTGCCAACGCATTTCCCAGAGTCCCCCAGATGTCTCAGTCCTATATCCCAGGGAAACCTGTTTTCCCTGCAGTGCCTCGACTTCAAGCGGAGCGATCGACCTCACACAACGGTGTACGTGGGGACAGCCTTGTGGAAAGGCTTGTGCGGAATGGCTAGTGGGAAAGCTCTTAGGCGGGAAAAGCCACCAGATCCTTGATCCACGCGAAAGGGAAGTGACAACTTGCCCGCTTACAGCTCGGCAGGAACAGCGCCACGTGCATGCCCCCAATCGGATACGAGGAATGATCCCCTGGGCGGAGACCCCAGAGTAACCAAAGGTCCAGTGTAGCATCTGGACAGGAATCCTCAGGCTTCCGGCACCGACTCCACACCAAGGTCTTAGTACCGACCGATTGACGGCAGTAGGCAATCCCGAGAGCCCCCCCAGCAACTCTCCTGGGGACTGGCCTTTCCTGAGGCCACCAGAGCGGTTCCGTGAGGTCCCCGTCGTAAGTCGAGAGCACCGGCCGAAACTCCGGAGAAAATCCAGGAGGTTCTCCCCTCCAGGCGAGATGAGGCCCATTTCCGCTGAGACGTCTCGAGGCCTAATCACACCAAACCTCTGGAACTTCCAAAGGGTCCTTCACAACCTTGCTGCAACTCAAGAAGTTCCCCGACATTCCCCGTCTCCACTCGAGAGGAAGCACGAGAGACACGCCCACATCCAGAGGAGCCCCGTTTACGCCTCCCTAGCTCGACAGGGGGGATTTCTTTCCCTGCGTGCTGGGGAAAGAATTCCGGCGTTCCCGTCACATCTCAAAGAGGAGGCGCTCTCCACAGGAAAGGCGAGAGGAACTCCAGGGTCGTGCCACCAATCCCAGAGTCCCCCAGATGTCTCAGTCCATTCCAGGGAAACCTGTTTTCCCTGCACCGCCTCGACTTTCAAGCCGAGGATCGACTCACACCACGGTGGAACGTGGGAAAGCCCTGAGGGAAAGCCTCATGGGAAGGCCCTAGTTGGAAAGCCTCGAGGGAAAGCTACAGACCCCTTGATCCATGCAAAGGGAAGCGTGATACTGCTGCTACAGCTCAGGAGGAAAGCGCACGTGCATGCCCCCACTCGAAACGGAGGTCTGACTCCCCTGGCGAGACTCCAGAAGTACGCCAAGATCCATGTCAGCACTGGAGAGGAATCCTCAGGTTCCCGGCACCGACTCCACACAAGGTCTTAGGCCCCCGGCATCGACGGGATAGGAATCCCCAGAGGCCCCAGAGCAACTCGCATGGGGACTGGCCTTTCCTGAGGCCACCAGAGCGGGTCCCTGGAGGTCCCCGTCGCAAGTCGAGAGCACCTGATGCAACTCGAGAAAATCCAGGAGGTTCTCCCCTCCAGGCGAGATTGAGGACCATTTCCGCTGAGGCGTCTGGAGGCTAATCACACCTAACCTCTGGAACTTCCAAAGGGTCCTTCAGCACCCTTGCTGCAACTCAAGAAGTTTCCCCGACATACCCGTCTCCACTCGAGAGGAAGCACGAGAGTCCCGCCCACATCCAGAGGAGCCCCCGTTTCCACCTCCTAGCTAAGAGAGGAGGGATCCTTTCCCTGCGTGATCGGGAAAGAATTCCCGGCGTTCCCGTCGCATCTCAAGAGGAGGCGCTCTCCACAGGAAACGCGAGAGGAACTCCAGGGTCGTGCCACCATTCCCTGAGTCCCCCAGATGTCTCAGTCCTTTCCAGGGAAACCTGTTTTCCCTGCACTGCTCGACTTTCAAGCCGAGGATCGACTCACACCACGGTGGCACGTGGGACAGCCCTGTGGGAAAGCCTCGTGGTAAAGCCACGAGGGAAAAGCCACAGATCCCTTGATCCACGCGAAGGGAAGCGTGACCCTGCTGCTACAGCTCGGGAGGAAAGCGCACGTGCATGCCCCCACTCGAGACGAGGACTGACTCCCCCGGGGAGACTCCAGAAATAACCCAAAGATCCATGTCAGCACTGGAGAGGAATCCTCAGATTCCGGCACCGACTACACACAAGATCTTAGGCCATGGCATCAACGGGAGAGGAATCCCGGGAGGCCCCAAGCAACTCGCATGGGGACTGGCCTTTCCTGAGGCCACAAGAGCGGGTCCCTGAGGTCCCCATCGAAAGTCGAGGGCACCTGCCGCAACTCGAGAAAATCCAGGAGGTTCTCCCCTCCAGGCGAGATGAGGCCCTTTTTCCGCTGAGGCGTCTGGAGGTTAATCACACCTAACATCTGGAACTTCCAAAGGGTCTTTCACACCCTTGCTGCAACTCAAGAATTTCCCTGACATACCCGTCTCCACTCTAGAGGAATCAGGAGAGTCCCGCCCACATCCAGAGGAGACCCGTTTCTGCCTCCTAGCTCGAGAGGAGGGATCCTTTCCCTGTGTTGTCGGGAAAGAATTCCCGGCGTTCCCGTCGCATCTCAAGAGGAGGCGCTCTCCACAGGAAAGGCGAGAGGAACTCCAGGGTCGTGCCACCATTCCCAGAGTACCCCAGATATTTCAGTCCATTTCAGGGAAACCTGTTTTCCTTGCACTGCCTCGACTTTCAAGCCAAGGATCGACTCACTCCACGGTGGCACGTGAGACAGCCCTGTGGGAAAGCCTCGTGTGAAAGCCTCGAAGGAAAGCCACACATCCCTTGATCCACGCGAAGGGAAGCGTGACCCTGCTGCTACAGCTCGGGAGGAAAGCGCACGTGCATGCCCCCTCTCGAGACGATGACTGACTCCCCTGGGGAGACTCCAGAAGTACCCCAAGATCCATGTCAGCACTGAAGAGGAATCCTCAGGCTCCGGCACCAACTCCACACAAGGTCTTGGGATCCGGCATCGACGCGAGAGGAATCCCGAGAGGCCCCTGAGCAACTCGCATGGGGACTGGCCTTTCCTGAGGCCACCAGAGCGGGTCCCTGAGGTCCCCGACGTAAGTCGAGAGCACCTGCCGCAACTCGAGAAAATCCAGGAGGTTCACCCCTCCAGGCAAGATGAGGCCCATTTGCACTGAGGAGTCTCGAGGCTAATGACACCTAACCTCTGGAACGTCCAAAGGGTCCTTCACACCCTTGCTGCAACTCAAGAAGTTCCCTGACATACCCGTCTCCACTCGAGAGGAAGCACGAGAGTTCCCCACACATCCAGAGGAGCCCCGTTTCTGCCTCCTAGCTCCAGAGGAGGGATCCTTTCCCTGCGTGGTCGGGAACGAAATACCGGCGTTCCCGTCGCATCTCAAGAGGAGGCGCTCTCCACAGGAAAGGCGAGAGGAACTCCAGGGTCGTACCACCATTTCCAGAGTCCCCCAGATGTCTCAGTCCATTCCAGGGAAACCTGTTTTCCCTGCACTGCCTCGACTTTCAAGCCGAGGATCGACTCACACCACAGTGGCTCGTGGGACAGCCCTGTGGGATAGCCTCATGGGAAAGCCTCGGGGGAAAGCCTGGAGGGAAAGCCACAGATCCCTCCATCCACGCGAAGGGAAGCTCGACACTGCTGCTACAGCTCGGGAGGAAAGCGAACGTGCATGCCCCCACTCGAGACGAGGACTGACTCCCCTGGGGAGACTCCAGAAGTACCCCAAGATCCATTTCAGTACTGGAGAGGTATCCTCAGGTTCCGGCACCAACTCCACACAAGGTCTTAGGCCCCGGGATCGACGGGAGAGGAATCCCGATAGGCCCCGGAGCAACTCGCATGGGGACTGGCCTTTCCAGAGGCCACCAGAGCGGGTCCCTGACGTCCCAGTCGTAAGTCGAGAGCACCTGCCGCAACTCGAGAAAATCAAGGAGGTTCTCCCCTCCATCGAGATCAGGCCCATTTCCGCTGAGGCGTCTCCAGGCAAATCACACCTAACCTCTGGAACTTCGAAAGGGTCCTTCACGCCCTTTCTGCAACTCAAGAAGTTCCCGACATACCCGTCTCCACTCGAGAGGAAGCACGAGAGTCCCGCCCACATCCAGAGTAGCCCCGTTTCCGCCTCCTAGCTCGAGAGGAGGGATCCTTTCCCGGTGTGGTCGGGAAAGAATTCCCGGCTTTCCCGTCACATCTAAATCGGAGGAGCTCTCCACAGGAAAGGCGAGAGGGTCTCCAGGGTCGTGCCACCATTCAAAGAGTACCCCAGATGTCTCAGTCCATTCCAGGGGAACCTGTTTTCCCTGCACTGCCTCAACTTTCAAGCCGAGGATCGACTCACACCACGGTGGCACGTGGGACAGCCCTGTGGGAAAGCCTCGTGGGAAAGCCTCGAGGGAAAGCCTCGAGGGAAAGCCCCTGATCCCTTGATCCACGGGAAGGGAAGCGTGACACTGCTGCTACAGCTCGGGAGGAAAGCGCATGTGCATGACCCCAATCCAGACGAGGACTGACTCCCCTGGGGAGACTCCATAAGTACCCCAAGATCCATGTCAGCACTGGAGAGGAATCCTCATGTTCTGGCACAAACTCCACTCAATTTCTTAGGCCCTGGCATCGACGTGAGAGGAATCCTGAGAGGCCCCCGAGCAACTCGCATGGGGACTGGCCTCTCCTGAGGCCACCAGAGCGGGTCCCTGAGGTCCCCGTCGTAACTTCAGAGCACCTGCCGCAACTCGAGAAAATCCAAGAGGTACTACGCTCCAGGCGAGATGAGGCCCATTCGTGCTGAGGCGTCTCGAGGCTAAAAAGACCTAACCTCTGGAACTTCCAAATGGTCCTTCACACACTTGCTGCAACTCAAGAACTTGCCCGACATACCCGTCTCCACTCCAGAGGAAGCACGAGAGTCCCGCCCACATCCAGGGCAGCCCCGTTTCCGACTCCTAGCTCGAGAGGAGGGATCCTTTCCCTGCGTGGTTGGGAAAGAATTCCCGGCGTTCCCGTCGCATCTCAAGAGGAGGCACTCTCCACAGGAAAGGCGAGAGGAACTCCGGGGTCGTGCCACATTCCCAGAGTCCCCAGATGTCTCAGTCCATTCCAGGGAAACCTGTTTTCCCTGCAATGCCTCGACTTTCAAACCGAGGATCGACTCACACCACGGTGGCACGTGGGACATCCCTGTGCAAAGCCTCGTGGGAAAGCCTCGTGGGAAAGCCTCGAGGGAAAGCCCCTGATCCCTTGATCCACGTGAAGGTAATCGTGACACTGCTGCTACAGCTCGGGAGGAAAGCGCACGTGCATGCCTCACTCGAGACAAGGACTGACTCCACTGAGGAGACTCCAGAAATACCCCAAGATCCATGTCAGCACTGGTGAGGAATGCTCCGGTTCCGGCACTGACTCCACACAAGATCTTAGGCCCGGGCATCGACAGGAGAGGAAGCCTGAGAGGCCCCCGAGCAACTCGCATGGGGACTGGCCTTTCCTGAGGCCACCAGAGCGGGTCCCTTAGGTCCCCTTCGTAAGTCGAGAGCACCCTCCGCAACTCGAGAAAATCCAGGAGGTTCTCCCCTCCAGCGAGATGAGGCCCATTTCCGCTGAAGCGTCTCCAGGCTAATCACATCTAAAATCTGGAACTTCCAAAGGGTAATTCACACCCTTGCTGCAACTCAAGAAGTTCCCCGACATACCCGTCTCCACTCCAGAGGAAGTACGAGAGTCCCGCCCACATCCAGAGGAGCCCCGTTTCCGCCTCCTAGCTCGAGAGGAGGGATCCTTTCCTGCGTCGTCGGGAAATAATTCCCGGCGTTCCCGTCGCATATCAAGAGGAGGCGATATCCACAGGAAAAGCGAAAAGAACTCCAGGGTCGTGCCACCATTCCCAGATTACCCCAGATGTCTCAGTCCATTCCAGGGAAACCTGTTTTCCCTGCACTGCCTCGACTTTCAAGGCGAGGATAGACTCACACCACGGTGGCACGTGGGACAGCCCTGTTGGAAAGCCTCGTGGGAAAGCCTCGTGGGAAAGCCTCAATGGAAAGACACAGATCCCTTGATACACGCGAAGGGAAGAGCGACACTGCTGCTACAGCTCGAAAGGAAAGCGCATGTGCATGACCCCACTTGAGACGAGGATTGACTCCCCTGGGGAGACTCCAGAAGTACCCCAAGATCCATGTCAGCACTGGAGAGGAATTCTCAGGTTCCGGCACCGACTCCTCACAAGATCTTAGGCCCCGGCATCGACGGGTGAGGAATCCCGAGAGGCCCCCGAGCAACTCGCATGGGAATGGCCTTTCCTGAGGCCACCAGAGCGGGTCCCTGAGGTCCCCTTCGTAAGACGAGAGCACCTGCCGCAACTCGAGAAAATCCAGGAGGTTCTCCCCTCCAGGCGAGATGAGGCCCATTTCCGCTGAGGCGTCTCGAGGCTAATCACATCTAACCTCTGGAACTTCCAAAGGGTCCTTCACACCCTTGCTGCAACTCAAGAAGTTCCCCGACATACCCATCTCCACTCGATAGGAAGCCCGAGAGTTCTGCCCACATCCAGAGGAGCCCCGTTACCGCCTCCTAGCTCGAGAGGAGGGATCCCTTCCCTGTGTGTTCGGGAATGAATTCCCGGCATTCCCGTCGCATCGCAAAAGGAGGCGCTCTCCACAGGAAAAGCGAGAGGAACTCCAGGGTAATGCCACCATTCCCAGAGTCCCCCAGATGTCTCAGTCCATTCCAGGGAAAACTGTTTTCCCTGAACTGCCTCGACATTCAAGCCGAGGATCGACTCACACCACGGTGGCACGTCGCACAGCCCTGTGGGAAAGCCTCCTTGGAAAGCTTCGTGGGAAAGCCTCGAGGGAAAGCCACAGATCCCTTGATCCACTAGGAAGGGAAGCGCGAAACTGCGGCTACAGCTCGGGAGGAAAGCGCACGTGCATGCCCCCACTCGACACGAGGACTGACTCCCCTGGGGAGACTCCAGAAGTATCCCAAGATCCATGTCAGCACTGGAGAGGAATCCTCAGGTTCCGGCACCGACTCCACACAAGATCTTAGGCCCCGGCATAGACGGGAGAGGAATCCCGAGAGGTCCCCGAGAAACTCGCATGGGGACTGGCCTTTCCTGAGGCCACCAGAGCGGGTCCCTGAGGTCCCCGTCGTAAGTTGAGAGCACTTTCCGCAACTTGAGAAAATCCAGGAGGTTCCCTCCTCCAGGCAAGATGAGGCCCATTTCTGCTCAGGCGTCTCGAGGCTAATCACACCTAACCTCTGGAACTTCCAAAGGGTTCTTCACACCCTTGCTGCAACTCAAGAAGTTCCCCGACATACCCGTCTCCACCAGAGAGGAAGCACGAGAGTTCTGCACACATCCAGAGGAGCCCCGTTTCCGACTACTAGCTCGAGAGGAGGGATCCTTTCCCTGCGTGGTGGGGAAAGAATTCCCGGCGTTACCGTCGCAACTCAAGAGGAGGCGCTCTCCACAGGAAAGGCGAGAGGAACTCCAGGGTCGTGCCACCATTCCCAGAGTCCCCCAGATGTCTCAGTCCATTACAGGGAAACCTGTTTTTCCTACACTTCCTCGACTTTCAAGCCGAGGATCGACTCACACCACGGTGGCACGTGGGACAGCCCTGTGGGAAAGCCTCGTGGGAAAGCCTCGAGGGAAAGCCCCTGATCCAATGATCCACGTGAAGGGAAGCGTGACACTGCTGCTAGAGCTCGGGAGGAGAGCACACGTGAATGCCCCCACTCGAGACGAGGACTGACTCCCCTGGGGAAACTCTAGACGTACCAAAAGATTCATGTCAGCACTGGAGAGGTATCCTCAGGTTCCGGCACCAACTTCACACAAGATCTTAGGCCCCGGCATCGACGGGAGCGGAATCCCGAGAGGCCCCCGAGCAACTCGCATGGGAACTGGCCTTTACTGAGGCCATCACAGCGGGTCCCTGAGGTCCCCGTCGTAAGTCGAGAGCACTTGCTGCAACTCGAGAAAATCCAGGAGGTTCTCCCCTCCAGGCGAGATGAGGCCCATTTCCGCTCAGACTCTCGAGGCTAATCACATCTAACCTCTGGATCTTCAAAAGGGTACTTCACAACCCTTGCTGCAACTCAAGAAGTTCCCTGACATACCCGTCTCCACTCGAGAGGAAGCACGAGAGTCCCGCCCACTTCCAGAGGAGTCCCGTTTACGCCTCATAGCTCGAGAGGAGGGATCCTTTCCCTGCGTGGTCGGGAAAGAATTCCCGGTGACCGTCGCATCTCAACAGGAGGCGCTCTCCACTGGAAAGGCGAGAGGAACTCCAGGGTCGTGCCACCATTCCCAGAGTCCCGCAGATGTCTCAGTCCATTCCAGGGAAAACTATATTCCCTGCACTGCCTCGACTTTCAAACCGAGGATCGACTCACACCACGGTGGCACGTGGGACAGCCCTGTCGGAAAGCCTCGTGGGAAAGCCTCCTGGGAAAGCCTCGAGGGAAAGCCACAGATCCCTTGATCCAAGCGAAGGGAAGCGTGACACTGCTGCTCCAGCTCGGGAGCAAAGCCCACGTGCATGCCCCACTCGAGACGAGGACTGACTCCTCTGGGGAGACTCCAGACGTACCCCAAGATCCATGTCAGCACTGTAGAGGAATCCTCAGCTTCCGGCACCAACTCCACACAAGATCTTAGGCCCCGGCATTGACGGGAGAGGAATCCCGAGAGGCCCCCGAGCAACTCGCATGGGGACTGGCCTTTCCTGAGGCCACCAAAGGGTCCCTGAGGTCCCCGTCGTAAGTCGAGAGCACCTGCCGCAACTTGAGAACATCCAGGAGGTTCTCCCCTCCAGGCGAGATGAGGCCCATTTCCGCTTAGGCGTCTCGAGGCTAATCACACCTAACCTATGGAACTTCCAAAGGGTCCTTCAAACCCTTGCTGTAACTCAAGAAGTTCCCTGACTTACCCGTCTCCACTCGAGAGGAAACACTAGAGTCCCGACAACATCCAGAGGAGACCTGTTTCTGCCTCGTAGCTCAAGAGGAAGGTACCTTTCCCTGCAAGGTCGGGAAAGAATTCCCGGCATTCCCGTCGCATCTCAAGAGGAGGCGCTCTCCACAGGAAAGGCGAGAGGAACATCAGGGTCGTGCCACCATCCCTGAGTCCCCCAGATGTATCAGTCCATTCCAGAGAAACGTGTTTTCCCTGCAAAGCCTCGACTTTAAAGCCGAGGATCGACTCACACCACGGTGGCACGTGGGACAGCCCTGTGGGAAAGCCTCGTGGGAAAGCCTCGAGGGAAAGCCACAGATCCCTTGATCCACGCGAATGGAAGCGTGACACTGCTGCTACTGCTCGAGAGGAAAGCGCACGTGCATGCCCCCACTCGAGACAAGGACTGACTCCCCAGGGGAGACTTCAGAAGTACCCCAAGATCCATGTCAGCACTGGAGAGGAATGCTCAGGTTCCAGCACCGACTCCACACAATATCATAGGCCCCGGAATCGAAGGGAGAGGAATCCCGAGAGGACCCCGAGCAACTCGCATGGGGACTGGCCTTTCCTGAGGCCACCAGAGCGGGTCCCTGAGGTCCCCGTCGCAAGTCGAGAGGACCTGCCCCAACTCGAGAAAATCCAGGAGGTTCTCCCCTCCAGGCGAGATGAGGCCCATTTTTGCTGAGGCGTCTGTAGTCTAAACACATCTAACCTCTGCAACTTCCAAAGGGTCCTTCCTACCCTTGCTGCAACTCAAGAAGTTCCCAGACATACCCGTCTCCACTCGAGAGGAAGCACGAGAGTCCCGCCCAAATCCAGAGGAGCCCCGTTTCCGCCCCCTAGCTCGAGAGGAGGGATCCTTACCCTGCGTGGTGGCGAAAGAATTCGTGGAGTTCCCATCGCATCTCAAGGGGAGGCGCTCTCCACAGGAAAGGCGAGAGGAACTCCAGGGTCATGCCACCATTCCCAGAGTCCCCCAGATGTCTCATTATATTCCAGGGAAACCTGTTTTCCCTGCACTGCCTCGACTTTCAAGCCGAGGATCGACTCACACCACGGTGGCACGTGGGACAGCCCTGTGGGAAAGCCTCGTGGGAAAGCCTCGTTGTAAAGCCTCGAGGGATAGCCACAGATCCCTTGATCCACGGGAAGGGAAGCGAGACACTGCTGCTACAGCTCGGTAGGAAAGCGCACGTGCATGCCCCCCCTCGAGACGAGGACTGACTCCCCTTGGTAGACTCCAGAAGTACCCCAAGATCCATGTCAGCACTGGAGAGGAATCCTCAGGTTCCGGCACCCACTCCACACAAGATCTTAGGCCCCGGCAACGACGGGAGAGGATTCCCGAGAGGCCCCCGAGCAAATCGCATGGGGACTGGCCTTTCCTGAGGCCACCAAAGCGGGTTCCTGATGTTCCCATCGTAGGTCGAAAGCACCTGCTGCAACTTGAGAAAATCCAGGAGGTTCTCCCCTCCAGGCGAGATGAGGCCCATTTCCGCTGAGGCGTTTCGAGGCTAATCACACCTAACCTCTGGAACTTCCAAAGGGTCCTTCACACCCTTGCTGCAACTCAAGAAGTTCCCCGACATACCCGTCTCCACTCGAGAGGAAGTACGAGAGTCCCGCCCACATCCAGAGGAGCCCCGTTTCCGCATCCTAGCTCGAGAGAAGGGATCCTTTCCCTGCGTGGTCGGGATAGAATTCCCGTCGTTCCCGTCGCATCTCAAGAGGAGGAGCTCTCCACAGGAAAGGAGAGAGGAACTCCAGGGTCGTGCCACCATTTCCAGAGTCCCCCCAGATGTCTCAGTCCATTCCAGGGAAACCTGTTTTACCTGCACTGCCTCGACGTTGAAGCCGAGAATCGCCCCACACCACGGTGGCACTTGGGACAGCCCTGTGGGAAAGCCTCGTGGGAAAGCCTCATGGGAAAGCCTCGAGGGAAAGCCGCAGAACCCTTGATCCACGCGAAGGGAAGCGTCACTCTGCTCCTACAGCTCGGGAGGAAAGCGCACGTGCATTCCCACACTCAAGACGAGGACTGAGTGCACTGGGGAGACTACAGAAGTACCCAAGATCCATGTCAGCACTGGAGAGAAATCCTCAAGTTCCGGCACCCACTCCACACAAGATCTTAGGCCCCGGCAACGACGGGAGAGGAATCCCGAGAGGCCCCCGAGCAACTCGAATGGTGACTGGCCTTTCCTGAGTCCACCAGAGCAGGTCCCTGAGGTCCCCGTCGTAAGTCGAGAGCACCTGCCGCAACTCGAGAAAATCCAGGAGGTTCTCCCGTCCAGGTGAGATGAGGCCCATTTCCGCTGAGGCGACTCGAGGCACATCAAAACTAAACTCTGGAACTTCCAAAGGGTCCTTCACACCCTTGCTGCAACTCAAGAAGTTCCCCGACTACTCGTCTCCACTTAAGAGAAAGCAGGAGAGTCCCGCCCACATCCAGAAGAACCCCGTTTCCGCCTTCTACCTCGAGAGGATGGATCCTTTACCTGCGTGTTCGGTCAAGTATTCCCGGCATTCCCGTCACATCTCAAGAGGAGGTGCTCTCCACAGGAAAGGCGAGAGGAACTCCAGGGTCGTGCCACCATTCCCAGAGTCCCCCAGATATCTCAGTCCATTCCGGGGCAAACTGTTTTCCCTGCACTGCCTCGACCTTCAAGCCGAGGATCAACTCACACTACGGTGGCACGTGGGACAGACCAGTGGAAAGCCTCGAGGGAAAGCCACAGATGCCTTGATCCACGCGAAGGGAAGCGTGACCTTGCTGCTACAGCTCGGGAGGAAAGGGCACATGCATGCCCTCACTCGAGACGAGGACTGACTCCCCTGGGGAGACTCCAGAAGTACCCCAAGATCCATGTCAGCACTGGAGAGGAATCCTCAGGTTCCGGCACCGAATCCACACAAGATCTTTGGCCCGGCATCGATGGGAGAGGAATCCAGAGAGTCCCCCGAGCAACTCGCATGGGGACTGTCCTTTCCTGAGGCCACCAGAGCAGGTCCATGAGCGTCCCCGTCGTAAGACGAGAGCACCTGCCGCAACTCGAGCAAATCCAGGTGGTTCTCGCCTCCAGGCGAGATGAGGCCCATTTCCGCTGAGGCGTCAAGGCTAATCACACCTAAACTCTGGAACTTCCAAAGGGTCCTTCAAAACCTTGCTGCAACTCAAGAAGTCCCCGACATACCCGTCTCCACTCGAGAGGGAAACTCGAGAGTCCCGCCTACATTCAGGGGAGCCCCATTTCTGCCTCATAGCTCCAGAGGAGGGATCCTTTCCCTGCCTGTTCCGGAAAGAATTCCCAGCATTCCCAACGCATTTCAAGAGGAGGTGCTGCACAGGAAAGGCGAGAGGAACTCCAGGGTCGTGCCACCATTCACAGAGTCCCCCAGATATCTCAGTCCATTCCAGGGAAACGTGTTTTCCCTGCACTGCCTCGACTTTCAAGCGAGGATCGACTCCACCACGGTGGCACGTGGACAGCCCTGTGGGAAAGCTCGAGGGAAAGCCACAGATCCTTAATCCACGCGAAGGGAAGCGTGGCACTGCTGCTACAGCTCGGGAGGAAAGCG
>NW_017212834.1:0-16192 GCF_001704415.2 Capra hircus | reverse complement strand
CACACACAAAAAAAAAAGACTAGGAATAAAACCACCGTGTGACCCAGCAATCCCACTCCTAGGCATATACTCTGAAGAAACCAAAACTGAAGAGACGCATGTACCCATTGTTCATTGCAGCACTATTTACAATAGCTAGAACATGGAAGCAACCTAGATGTCCATTGACAGATGAATGGATAAAGAAGTTGTGGTACATATACATGATGGGATATTACTCAGCCACAAAAAGGAATGCATTTGAGCCAGTTGTGATGAGGTGGATGAACCTAGAACCTATTATACAGAGTGAAGTGAGTCAGAAAGAGAAAGATAAATATTGTATTCTAACACACATATACTGAATCTAAAAAAATGGTACTGAAGAACTTATTTACAGGCAGCAGTGGTGAAACAGACATAGAGAACAGATTAATGGACATGGGGTGAGATGTATGGAAAGAGTAACATGGAAATTTATATTAATATATGTAAAATAGATAGCCAACAGGAATTTGCTATATGGTTCAGGAAAATCAAACAGGGGCTCTGTATCAACCTAGAGGGGTGGGATGAGGAGGGAGATGGAGGGACATTCAAAAGGGAGGGGATATATGTATACCTATGGCTGCTTCATGTTGAGGTTTGACAGAAGACAACAAAAGTCTGTGAAGTAATTATCCTTCAATAAAAAATAAATTAAAAAGAAAAAAAAATGTAACCAGGATTTCCAACTGCAAATGATAGCCATATAATGTACTAAGATATGAGTGTGTGCTTTTCACTTTCCTTACTGTAGGAAACTCAAAAGGATTGGGGTGCCTCCTTGCCCCATGAAGTTGGCTAACCTTATTTTGAGTCTGAATCTCCAGTTCCTCACAGGGGGGGGTTAACAGCAGATTATATCTCAGAGCCAATATAATGGACACTGATACTGGGAAAGTCAATTCCTAGGCAGGTTGATAAGAAAGTCCGGGGTCCCCAAGGAGAGAAGGGTCTGGAATTCTCAAGGAGGAGGAAAGGACAAACTTTTTTTTCCCTCCACATTCCTTAGGATTATATAACAATAATGTATCCTGCTTGAGGACAGTTTCTGGAAAAACCTTCTGGCTAATCCTATTATCTTAAAATGTAAATTATGGGAGTGGGTCTAGTATGGCCTTTACAAACTCCAGACATTCTTTTGATTCACTGTAATAAGTAATTAAAAAGTATATAACTCCATTGCTAACACTATCGAGTGTGCACTCTTCCTGCCCCTTCTGATGTCTACATCAGAAGCTTTCTCTATCTCTTTTATACTTTAATAAAACTTTATTACACAAAAGCTCTGAGTGACCAAGCCTCGTTTCTGGCCCCAGATTGAATCTTCTCTCTGGAGGCCAAGAATCCCGGCATCTTTCATGGTTCAGCAACAGCCTTTCAATAGCAAATACCTGGATCCCAACTGAGATGTAACTTAAGAAGTGGAGACCGAAAAAAGGGGAAAGGTAGGATTCTCAGGCCCACACTGAAGAAAATAAAAAACAAAGATGAAAAATAGGAAATAAAGTGAGAAAGATAATCCAAGTTCATTAATTATCTAACAGATATTCCAGACAAAAGCAGGTAAAAACATAGAGAAGAAAATCATCAAATACGTGATACAAAAATGTTTCCCATGAACTGAAATATATGAGTCCCCTGATTGAAACGGTTTCTCTGATTGCCCAAACAAAGCAAACGAATAAAGACTTCACATCTAGGCTGCTTATCATGAAGTTTTTAGAACATCACAGGTAAAGATCATGTCTGAAATGCTTCCAAAGAATAAAAGTGTCACATCTAGAGACATGAAATATGAATAACAACTGACTCCTCAATAACCACATGGGACACTAGAAGAAAAAATTCTGAGGGAAATTTATTTTCAGCCTAGAATCAACTGAGCTATGATTCAACTATGAGGATAGAATAAAGATATTTTTAGACCTACAAGACACATTCAAGCATTTCAGGAAATGATTAGTAGGTAGTAGAAGGTATAAGGAAGAAAGCCAAAAAGAGAAGAATATGGATCCTAGGAAACAGGGCTCCAGGCAAGAGAATGGGAAAGTAAATCCTAGAAAGACAGAGAAGGCGAGTCCAAGACAACTTTGCAACAGTCCCAGAGAGCAGCTGATCCAGATGGGGATAGACAGAGTGCTAGCTTCAAGGAAGAATAACATTTTTCAAAGAATCATCAAGCTGTTGCAAAACCTGATGTGACAAAAAACCTCGAATAGCCAAAGCAATCTTGAGAAAGAAGAATGGAACTGGAGAATCAACCTGCCTGACTTCAGGCTCTACTACAAAGCCACAGTCATCAAGACAGTATGGTACTGGCACAAAGACAGACATATAGATCAATGGAACAAAATAGAAAGCCCAGAGATAAATCCACACACTATGGACACCTTATCTTTGACAAAGGAGGCAAGAATATACAATGGAGTAAAGACAATCTCTTTAACAAGTGGTGCTGGGAAAACTGGTCAACCACTTGTAAAAGAATGAAACTAGATCACTTTCTAACACCACACAAAAATAAACTCAAAATGGATTAAAGATCTAAATGTAAGACCAGAAACTATAAAACTCCTAGAGGAGAACATAGGCAAAACACTCTCAGACATAATCACAGCAGGATCCTCTATGACCCACCTCCCAGAATTCTGGAAATAAAAGCAAAAATAAACAAATGGGATCTAATTAAAATTAAAAGCTTCTGCACAACAAAGGAAAATATAAGCAAGTGAAAAGACAGCCTTCTGAATGGGAGAAAATAATAGCAAATGAAGCAACTGACAAACAACTAATCTCAAAAATATACAAGCAACTCTGCAGCTCAATTCCAGAAAAATAAACGACCCAATCAAAAAATGGGCCAAAGAACTAAATAGACATTTCTCCAAAGAAGACATACGGATGGCTAACAAACACATGAAAAGATGCTCAACATCACTCATTATAGAGAAATGCAAATCAAAACCACAATGAGGTACCACTTCACACCAGTCAGAATGGCTGCGATCCAAAAATCTGCAAGCAATAAATGCTGGAGAGGTGTGGAGAAAAGGGAACCCTCTTACACTGTTGGTGGGAATGCAAACTAGTACAGCCACTATGGAGAACAGTGTGGAGATTCCTTAAAAAATTGGAAATAGAACTACCTTATGACCCAGCAATCCCACTGCTGGGCATACACACCGAGGAAACCAGAATTGAAAGAGACACATGTACCCCAATGTTCATCGCAGCACTGTTTATAATAGCCAGGACATGGAACAACCTAGATGTCCATCAGCAGATGAATGGATAAGAAAGCTGTGGTACATATACACAATGGAGTATTACTCAGCCGTTAAAAAGAATTCATTTGAATCAGTTCTGATGAGATGGATGAAACTGGAGCCGATTATACAGAGTGAAGTAAGCCAGAAAGAAAAACACCAATACAGTATACTAACACATATATATGGAATTTAGGAAGATGGCAATGACGACCCTGTATGCAAGACAGCAAAAGAGACACAGATGTGTATAATGGACTTTTGGACTCAGAGGGAGAGGGAGAGGGTGGGATGATTTGGGAGAATGGCATTGAAACATGTATAATATCATATGTGAAAGAATCGCCAGTCCAGGTTCGATGCATGATACAGGATGCTTGGGGCTGGTGCACTGGGATGACCCAGAGGGATGTAGGGGGAGGAGGGAGGGGGGTTCAGGATGGGAACACATGTAAGATTCATGTTGATGTATAAAACCAATACAATATTGTAAAGTAAAAAATTAAAACAAAACGCGGGGCAGGGGGGGGCCAGCCCGCGCCGGGGAGGAAACCTAATTTTTAATTATAAGTGAAGTGGGAAAAAAATTTTATTTTTATTTTTTTATTTTTTATTTTTTTTTAATTTTAAAATCTTTAATTCTTACATGTTCCCAAACATGAACCCCCCTCCACCTCCCTCCCCATAACATCTCTCTGGGTCATCCCCATGCACCAGCCCAAGCATGCTGTATCCTGCATCAGACATAGACTGGCGATTCAATTCTTACATGATAGTATACATGTTAGAATGCCATTCTCCCAAATCATCCCACCCTCTCCCTCTCCCTCTGAGTCCAAAAGTCCATTATACACATCTGTGTCTCTTTCCTGTCTTGCATACAGGGTCGTCATTGCCATCTTCCTAAATTCCATATATATGTGTTAGTATACTGTATTGGTGTTTTCTTTCTGGCTTACTTCACTCTGTATAATCGGCTCCAGTTTCATCCATCTCATCAGAACTGATTCAAATGAATTCTTTTTAACGGCTGAGTAATACTCCATTGTGTATATGTACCACAGCTTTCTTATCCATTCATCTGCTGATGGACATCTAGGTTGTTTCCATGTCCTGGCTATTATAAACAGTGCTGCGATGAACATTGGGGTACATGTGTCTCTTTCAATTCTGGTTTCCTCGGTGTGTATGCCCAGCAGTGGGATTGCTGGGTCATAAGGTAGTTCTATTTGCAATTTTTTAAGGAATCTCCACACTGTTCTCCATAGTGGCTGTACTAGTTTGCATTCCCACCAACAGTGTAGGAGGGTTCCCTTTTCTCCACACCCTCTCCAGCATTTATTGCTTGCAGATTTTTGGATCGCAGCCATTCTGACTGGTGTGAAGTGGTACCTCATTGTGGTTTTGATTTGCATTTCTCTAATAATGAGTGATGTTGAGCATCTTTTCATGTGTTTGTTAGCCATCCGTATGTCTTCTTTGGAGAAATGTCTATTTAGTTCTTTGGCCCATTTTTTGATTGGGTCGTTTATTTTTCTGGAATTGAGCTGCAAGTTGCTTGTATATTTTTGAGATTAGTTGTTTGTCAGTTGCTTCATTTGCTATTATTTTCTCCCATTCAGAAGGCTGTCTTTTCACCTTGCTTATATTTTCCTTTGTTGTGCAGAAGCTTTTAATTTTAATTAGATCCCATTTGTTTATTTTTGCTTTTATTTCCAGAATTCTGGGAGGTGGATCATAGAGGATCCTGCTGTGATTTATGTCTGAGAGTGTTTTGCCTATGTTCTCCTCTAGGAGTTTTATAGTTTCTGGTCTTACATTTAGATCTTTAATCCATTTTGAGTTTATTTTTTGTGTGGGGTGTTAGAAAGTGATCTAGTTTCATTCTTTTACAAGTGGTTGACCAGTTTTCCCAGCACCACTTGTTAAAGAGATTGTCTTTACTCCATTGTATATTCTTGCCTCCTTTGTCAAAGATAAGGTGTCCATATGTGTGTGGATTTATCTCTGGGCTTTCTATTTTGTTCCATTGATCTATATGTCTGTCTTTGTGCCAGTACCATACTGTCTTGATGACTGTGGCTTTGTAGTAGAGCCTGAAGTCAGGCAAGTTGATTCCTCCAGTTCCATTCTTCTTTCTCAAGATTGCTTTGGCTATTCGAGGTTTTTTGTATTTCCATACAAATCTTGAAATTATTTGTTCTAGTTCTGTGAAAAATGTGCTGGTAGCTTGATAGGGATTGCATTGAATTTGTAAATTGCTTTGGGTAGTATACTCATTTTCACTATATTGATTCTTCCGATCCATGAACATGGTATATTTCTCCATCTATTAGTGTCCTCTTTGATTTCTTTCATCAGTGTTTTATAGTTTTCTATATATAGGTCTTTAGTTTCTTTAGGTAGATATATTCCTAAGTATTTTATTCTTTTCGTTGCAATGGTGAATGGAATTGTTTCCTTAATTTCTTTTTCTACTTTCTCATTATTCGTGTATAGGAATGCAAGGGATTTCTGTGTGTTGATTTTATATCCTGCAACTTTACTATATTCATTGATTAGCTCTAGTAATTTTCTGGTGGAGTCTTTAGGGTTTTCCATGTAGAGGATCATGTCATCTGCAAACAGTGAGAGTTTTACTTCTTCTTTTCCAATTTGGATTCCTTTTATTTCTTTTTCTGCTCTGATTGCTGTGGCCAAAACTTCCAGAACTATGTTGAATAGTAGCGGTGAAAGTGGACACCCTTGTCTTGTTCCTGACTTTAGGGAAATGCTTTCAATTTTTCACCATTGAGGATAATGTTTGCTGTGGGTTTGTCATATATAGCTTTTATTATGTTGAGGTATGTTCCTTCTATTCCTGCTTTCTGGAGAGTTTTTATCATAAATGGATGTTGAATTTTGTCAAAGGCCTTCTCTGCATCTATTGAGATAATCATATGGTTTTTATTTTTCAATTTGTTAATGTGGTGAATTACATTGATTGATTTGCGGATATTGAAGAATCCTTGCATCCCTGGGATAAAGCCCACTTGGTCATGGTGTATGATCTTTTTAATGTGTTGTTGGATTCTGATTGCTAGAATTTTGTTGAGGATTTTTGCATCTATGTTCATCAGTGATATTGGCCTGTAGTTTTCTTTTTTTTGTGACATCTTTGTCAGGTTTTGGTATTAGGGTGATGGTGGCCTCATAGAATGAGTTTGGAAGTTTACCTTCCTCTGCAATTTTCTGGAAGAGTTTGAGGAGGATAGGTGTTAGCTCTTCTCGAAATTTTTGGTAGAATTCAGCTGTGAAGCCGTCTGGACCTGGGCTTTTGTTTGCTGGAAGATTTCTGATTACAGTTTCAATTTCCGTGCTTGTGATGGGTCTGTTAAGATTTTCTATTTCTTCCTGGTTCAGTTTTGGAAAATTGTACTTTTCTAAGAATTTGTCCATTTCTTCCACGTTGTCCATTTTATTGGCATACAATTGCTGATAGTAGTCTCTTATGATCCTTTGTATTTCTGTGTTGTCTGTTGTGATCTCTCCATTTTCATTTCTAATTTTATTGATTTGATTTTTCTCTCTTTGCTTCTTGATGAGTCTGGCTAATGGTTTGTCAATTTTATTTATCCTTTCAAAGAACCAGCTTTTGGCTTTGTTGATTTTTGCTATGGTCTCTTTTGTTTCTTTTGCATTTATTTCTGCCCTAATTTTTAAGATTTCTTTCCTTCTACTAACTCTGGGGTTCTCCAACTCTTCCTTTTCTAGTTGCTTTAGTTGTAGAGTTAGGTTATTTATTTGACTTTTTTCTTGTTTCTTGAGGTATGCCTGTATTGCTATGAACTTTCCTCTTAGCACTGCTTTTATAGTGTCCCACAGGTTTTGGGTTGTTGTGTTTTCATTTTCATTAGTTTCTATGCATATTTTGATTTCTTTTTTGATTTCTTCTGTGATTTGTTGGTTATTCAGAAGTGTGTTGTTCAACCTCCATATGTTGGAATTTTTAATAGTTTTTCTCCTGTAATTGAGATCTAATCTTAATGCATTATGGTCAGAAAAGATGCTTGGAATGATTTCGATTTTTTTGAATTTATCAAGTTTAGATTTATGGCCCAGGATGTGATCTATCCTGGAGAAGGTTCCATGAGCACTTGAAAAAAAGGTGAAATTCATTGTTTTGGGGTGAAATGTCCTATAGATATCAATTAGGTCTAACTGATCTAATGTATCATTTAAAGTTTGCGTTTCTTTGTTAATTTTCTGTTTAGTTGATCTGTCCATAGGTGTGAGTGGGGTATTAAAGTCTCCCACTATTATTGTGTTATTGTTGATTTCCCCTTTCATACTTGTTAGCATTTGTCTTACATATTGCGGTGCTCCTATATTGGGTGCATATATATTTATAATTGTTATATCTTCTTCTTGGATTGTTCCTTTGATCATTATGTAGTGGCCTTCTTTGTCTCTTTTCACAGCCTTTGTTTTAAAGTCTATTTTATCGGATATGAGTATTGCCACTCCTGCTTTCTTTTGGTCTCTATTTGCGTGGTATATCTTTTTCCAGCCCTTCACTTTCAGTCTGTATGTGTCCCTTGTTTTGAGGTGGGTCTCTTGTAAGCAGCATATAGAGGGGTCTTGTTTTTGTATCCATTCGGCCAGTCTTTGTCTTTTGGTTGGGCGTTCAACCCATTTACGTTTAAGGTAATTATTGATAAGTATGATCCCGTTACCATTTACTTTATTGTTTTGGGGTTCGGGTTTATACACCCTTTTCGTGTTTCCTGTCTAGAGGATATCCTTTAGAATTTGTTGGAGAGCTGGTTTGGTGGTGCTGAATTCTCTCAGCTTTTGCTTGTCTGTAAAGCTTTTGATTTCTCCTTCGTATTTGAATGAGATCCTTGCTGGATACAGTAATCTGGGCTGTAGGTTATTGTCTTTCATCACTTTAAGTATGTCTTGCCATTCCCTCCTGGCCTGAAGAGTTTCTATTGAAAGATCAGCTGTTATCCTTATGGGAATCCCCTTGTGTGTTATTTGTTGTTTTTCCCTTGCTGCTTTTAATATTTGTTCTTTGTGTTTGATCTTTGTTAATTTGATTAATATGTGTCTTGGGGTGTTTCGCCTTGGGTTTATCCTATTGGAACTCTCTGTTTCTTGATTGGTGATTATTCCTTCCTTTTTAGGGAGTTTTCAACTATTATCTCTCAGGATTTCTCATGGTCTTCTTTTGTCTCTTCTCTGGATCCTATATCGAATGTTGAGCGTTTCATATGTCTGGAGTCTTGAGATTGTCTCGTTTTTTAATTCATTTCTTGTTTCTCTCTGATTCATTATTTCTACCATCTATCTCTATTTCACTAATCTATCTTCTGCTCGTTATTCTACTATTTGTTGCTCCAGAGTTTCTGATCTCATTTATTGCGTTATTCATTATATTGACTCTTTTTATTTTCTAGTCCTTGTTAAACTTCTTGCATCTTCAATCTTGTCTCTAGCTTTATCTGTGTTTCATTTGATTTCAAGATTTGGATCATTTCACTATCAATATCGGAATTCCTCCGTAGTTCCTACTTCTCTTTTGTTTGGTTTGGTGGCAACTCTCCTGTTCTTTACTGCTGAGTATTCCTCTATCTCTCATCTGTTATATTGCTGCGTTGGGTGCCTTTTTATTCTGGTAATTGTGGAGTTCTCTTTATTATGGAGCTTCCTCACTTGGGTGGGTTCTATCAGTGCTTGTCAAGTTCCTGTTAGGGAGGCTTGTTGGAGTTTGGTGGTGGAGCTGGGTTTTCTCTCTGGAGTGCAGTGGAGTGACCGTAATGGTTATGAACATCAAAGTTTGGATAATTTGAGCTGCCTGTATATTGAAGCTCAGGGAGTGTTCTGTGTTGCTGGAGAATTTGCGTGGTATGTCTTGTTTTGGAACTTGTTGGCCCTTGGTGGAGCTTGTTTCGTGTAGTATGAAGCATTTGATGAGCTTCTATTGCTTAATGTTCCTGAATCAAGATTCTTAATGTTTCAGGCTTTGGATTAAGCTTCCTGCTTCTGGTTTCAGTTTTATTTTTACAGTAGCTCTAGACTTCTCCATCTATACAGCACGATGATAAAATATCTAGGTTAAAGATGAAAAGTTTCTCACATTGAGGACACTCAGAGAGGTTCACTGAGTTACAAGGAGAAGAGAAGATGGAGGGGTAGTTAGAGGTAACTGGAATGAGATGCGGTGAGATCAAGAGAGGAGAGAGCAAGCTAGTCAGTAGTCACTTCCTTATGTGCGCTCTATAGTCTGGACCACTCAGAGGTATTTACAGAGTTATACGGGGAAGAGGAGAGGGAGGAAGTAGACAGAGGTGACCAGGAGGATAAGAGAGAGGAATGAGTAGGAGAGAGACAAATCCTGCCAGTAACCAGTTCCTTAGGTGTTCTCTACCGTCTGGAACACACAGAGATTCACAGAGTTGGATAGAGAAGAGATGGGGGAGAAAGAGACAGAGGAGGAGAGAGTGGTCAAGCCAGTAATCTCGCTCTCAGGTAAACTTGGGTAGTGAAGTTTGGGTTTTTAAATGTACAAAATTGACAACAAAAACCTAAGAGCAAAGATTAAAAATCTAGAGTAGAGGTTGGATTTTCAAAGATACAATATTAAAGAAAAGCAGAAGGAAAAAGGAAGAAAGAAAAAAATTATTAAAAAACAAACAAACAAACAAAAAAAAAAAAAACACACCAACAACCATCCAAAGAGTATATATGGTGTTTGCCTTAAAAAAAAAAAAAAATAGTAATAATAGGTTATAGAAATAAAAATTAGAGGAGAAATAGAAGACTTAACAATTTTTTAAAAAAGCTAGAAAAAAAAAGAAAAAAAAACAAAAAAGCAAAAAGCAAAAAAAAAAAAAAAGGAATGATTTTAAAAATATTAAAAATATATCTAGCCCTTCTCTGATGTTATGGGCCGTGTGGGCTCACTTCCAAGGTGGTTCCCTCTGTTTAACTTCTTCTGTTTGCTGGTTTTTTAGGCTCACTAGTTCAGTCACGCTGTGGGGAGGGGGATGCTGCAAACAAACAGCACTGTCGTGTGCACACCGCATCTCAGCCCCACTTGACCTGTCCTTTCTCGCAGCGCACAAACCGCTCCGGCTCTACGATGCTCAGCCGGGAACCGTCTGGGGCCGGCCCTAGGCTGCATGCACTTTCCCGGTCCAAGCCGCTCAGGTTCGGCGCTCAGGCAGCCCTCAGAGGCACAGATTCGGCTGGGACTGCGCTTTGTGCCCTTCCCAGGTCCAAGTAGCTCAGGAGTTTGGCGAGCGCGATCGCCGCGGCTTGTCACCTTTTCCGCCGCTGCCGCTCAGCTCTCTGGGTGGACCGCTGGCGCACCCCATGAGGCAGACTGTGACTGTCCAGCACCCCCAGAAGTCTTAGCAAAGGAGCCTGCTTGCAGTTAGGTAACTAAAGTCTCTCCGGGTCTGCAATTGCCCCTTTCCAGTCCTTACGGCTCTGGCTGCCTGTCCCCGGCGGGGGATGGTCTGCAGCCGGCTTTTTCCGTTCTGTCCTTTGTTCTGTGCTCGGTCCTGGCGGTGTCTTATGTTCGAGTTTTTCGCGTGGTAGCTATCCCACAGTCTGGTTTGCTAGCCCAAGTTAGATCGTTCTGGTTGCGCGTGGGGCGTTCCTGCCCGATTCTTACAAAGCTCTGCAGCCCGCGCCTCCCGCGCATCTCTGCCCTGCCCCCACTTCCCAATGGCGGATGCAGGCGTCTGTGCTGCTTTTCCGCTGGGGGAGTTACTGTTGGGCTTGTAATCTGTTGGTTTTAATTATTTATCTATTTTTCCTTCCTGTTATGTTGCCCTCTGTGTTTCCAAGGCTCGCCACAGACTCAGCAGGGAGAGTGTTTCCTGGTGTTTGGAAACCTCTCTTCTTAAAATTCCCTTCCCGGGACGGGCTTCCCTTCCCGGGACGGAGCTCCCTCCCCACCTCCTTTGTCTCCTTTTTCATCTTTTATATTTTTCCCTACCTGTTTTTGAAGACAATGGTCTGCTTTTCTGGTTGCCTGATGTCCTCTGCCAGCCTACAGAAGTTGTTTTGTGGAGTTTGCTCGGCGTTGAAATGTTCTTTTGAGGAATTTGTGAGGGAGAAAGTGATCTTCCCGTCCTATTCCTCCGCCATCTTTCCCTCTCCTGTATCTTTTTAAAGTGTGTAATGGTACTGTAACACTGCTATTGTAATCAGTGTCCATTGAACATGCTTTTTAAAATGATATGGCAGTTTATTTATTTTTAAGATAGATTTATAAGTTTGTCGTTACAAAATGCAAATGATTATATTCTTTGCAACTGATTGGCTAATGATGAAAACTTACATGTCAATTTAAAAATATATGAAGGAGTATTTTTAAAAGCACCTTTCCTGCTCTCTGAATTCCATTATAACTGCTTTTCAACCTCAGTGATACCTGATTCTTCAGAATTACGTCTTCTCCCAGTATCTTCTCTTGTCTTTCCTACATTCAACTTAGGTCAAGAGTTTCAGCTTTCCTTCCAGCAGGCTTCTTGATTCTTCTCACACTCTCATCTTTCTGTCACACCTGCCCTACACATTCTTTTCACTGCAACTTTACCTGCACATCTGAGCAGTGCTAGAAAAATGATAAAACCACAAGGGTTGGACACCTGGTGATATTTTCCAGTCTCAAGTGGTCCAAAGCACACACAGGAGCCTTTTTATCTGTCTGTGTCAGCGTCCTTTCCCATTCACAGTCTTCCTGATCTTCTTAAACCTGTAGCCTCTTCCTTCCTCCTAACCCCTCCTCCTACTTCACAATGGAAGAGGTATCTGACTTCAGGTTCACAGCCAATCCCTCCACCTGAGCCCTTGGTCCCATCTATTCCTACTTCAATCGATGGCACTCATTTATTTACATCCTGAGCTGCTCCCCTCCACTTGCCCCTTCATCTCAAGCCTTATAAATCTATGTCACTTGTAATTATTACCTTATCTTGCTCCCATTTTATTCTGAGCTTTTAAGGGAAAAAAAAGTCTGCCCTGTGTCCCTACTTTCTTTTCTTGTATTCACATTTTAATGTCTGCAACAGTTTTCTGCCTTCTTCATGCCGGGGAAGTTATTCTTACCAAGGACACCTCCCAGCCGCCAAGTGAAATGGATGCTTCTTAGCTCTTGCATGCTAAGTCTGACTCTTTGTGACCCCATGGGCTGTAGCCCACCAGGCTCCCCTGTCCATGGGATTCTCCAGGCAAGAATACAGGAGTGGGTTGCCATTCCCTTCTCCAGGGGATCTTCCAGGGATCTTCCCAACCCAGGGATCGAACCCAGGTCTCCTGGCCTCCTGAGTGAGCAGGAGAGTTCTTTACCACTAGCACCACCTGGGAAGCCTCTTAAGTAACTCTGTTTTTTGGTGTATTTGGTGTTCTTGACCAAGAATTCCTTTTTTTCTATGGCTGCACCCTTCCCTGGTTCCCTGCGTTCCTTCCTTGTTGATAACTCATTCACTCACCCAGAAAACATTTCTTGAGCACCTCATGCATGGCTGGACATAGGAGCTCATAATCTGGTGGACAAAGGCAGTCGGGACACCAGAGTGCTCAGAAAAGTGCTATAGGGACAGGGACAGAAGTTTAGGTGTCAGAGAAGGCAAGAAAGAAGGAACTGTCATTACACTTAGGAGGGAAGATTTTGGAGAGGAGCTGAAAGATGAGCATTTGCCAAAAAGACAGGAGAAGGAGTGACATCCTAGCAGGGGAGCTGAAGAAGCACAGGCTGGAGGCCTGCACTGGCCTGGATGCGCCCCAGCCCTCCCTGCCCCAACCCTAGTTGTGTGGAGTGGTTGGGGCATGGGAATATGGGCTGTGCGTCACTAGGCCCTCTTCCTCTGCTTGTTTCCTAAAGTCTCCATCACCATGATCACCCCCTCATCTCTGTCTTCTTTCCATCTCAGAACCTCTCCTTGAGTGGTCTCAAGTCCACCCCCACCTATAGGCACAAAATAAAACCTCATCCTCCTCTTATATCCTGTGGTGGTTGATAGTGTACTAATTTCCCAGGGATCAAAGATGGAATTCTGAGGGTCATTCTTGGCTCTCACCTGTCCTTCCCTCTACCAGAAATGTCAGGGTCCAATTGATACCACACCCACATCCCTCTGCCTTCTATTCCCCATGGCCACTGCCATGGCCAAGTCTCAGCCCCTCCAAAGAACTATTCTGAAGCCTCCTAATTGGTCAGTCAGTCAGTCAATTCAGTCGCTTAGTCATGTCCAGCTCTTTGCGATCCCATGAATCGCAGCATCCCAGGCCTCCCTGTCCATTACAATTCCCAGAGTATACTCAAACTCATGTCCATCAAGTTGGTGATGCCATCCAGCCATCTCATCCTCTGTTATCTCTTTCTCATCCTGCCCCCAATCCCTCCCAGCATTAGAGTCTTTTCCAGTGAGTCAACTCTTTGCAGGAAGTGGCCAATGTATTGGAGTTTCAGCTTCAGCATCAGTCCTTCCAATGAACACCCAGGACTGATCTCCTTTAGAATGGACTGGTTGGATATCCTGCAGTCCAAGGGACTCTCAAGAGTCTTCTCCAACATCACAGTTCAAAAGCATCAATTCTTTGGCACTCAACTTTCTTCACAGTCCGACTCTCACATCCATACGTGACCACTGGAAAAATAATAGCCTTCACTAGACGGACCTTTGTTGGCAAAGTAATGTCTCTTCTTTTTGATATGGTGTCTAGGTTTGTCAGAACTTTCCTTCCAAGGAGTAAGCGTCTTTTAATTTCATCCTGCAGTGATTTTAGAGCCCCAAAAAATAAAGTCTGACACTGTTTCCCCTCTATTTGAAATAAAGTGATGGGACCAGATGCCATGATCTTAGTTTTCTGAATGTTGAGCTTTAAGCCAACTTTTTCGCTCTCCTCTTTCACTTTCATCAAGAGGCTTTTTAGTTCCTCTTCACTTTCTGCCATAAGGGTGGTGTCATCTGCATATCTGAGGTGACTGATATTTCTGCTGGCAATCTTGATTCCAGCTTGTGCTTCTTCCAGCCCAGCGTTTCTCATGATGTACTCTGCATAGAAGTTAAATAAGCAAGGTGACAATATACAGCCTTGACATACTCCTTTTTCTATTTGGAACTAGTCTGTTGTTCCATGTCCAGTTCTAACTGTTGCTTCCTGACCTGCATACTGGTGTCTCTAGAGGCATGCCAGGTGGTCTGGTATGCCTATCTCTTTCAGAATTTTCCACAGTTTATTGTGATCCACACAGTCAAAGGCTTTGGCATAGTCAATAAAGCAGAAATAGATGTTCTTCTGGAACTCTCTCTTCTTTCTCAATGATCCAGCGGATGTTGGCAATTTGGTCTCTGGTTGCTCTGCCTTTCCTAAAACCAGCTTGAACATCTGGAAGTTCACGGTTCATGTATTGCTAAAGCCTGCCCTGGAGAATTTTGAGCACTACTTTACTGGAGTGTGAAATGAGTGCAATTGTGCGGTAGTTTGAGCATTCTTTGGCATTACCTTTCTTTGGGATTGGAATGAAAACTGATCTTTTCCAGTCCTGTGGCCACAGCTGAGTTTTCCAAATTTGCTGGCATATTGAGTGCAGCACTTTCACAGCATCATCTTTCACAATTTGAAATAGCTCAACTGGAATTCCATTACCTCCACTAGCTTTGTTCGTGGTGATGCTTTATAAGACCCCCTTGACTCCACATTCCAGGATGTCTGGCTTTAGGTGAGTGATCACCCATCGTGATTATCTGGGTCATGAAGATCTTTCTTGTACAGTTCTTCTGTGTATTCTTGCCCACCTTCTCTTAGTATCTTTTGCTTCTGTTAGGTCCATACAATTCTGTCCTTTATCGAGCCCATCTTTGCATGAAATGTTCCTTGGTATCTCTAATTTTCTTGAAGAGATCTCTAGTCTTTCCCATTCTGTTCTTTTCCTCTATTTCTTTGCATTGATCACTGAGGAAGGCTTTCTTATCTCTCCTTGCTATTCTTTGGAACTCTGCATTCAGATGCTTATATCTTTCCTTTCTCCTTTGCTTTCACTTCTTTTCTTTTCACAGCTATTTGTAAGGCCTCCTCAGACAGCATTTTTGCTTTTTTGCATTTCTTTTTCTTGGGGATGGTCTTGATCCTGTCTCCTGTACAATGTCATGAACCTCGTCCATAGTTCTTCAGGCACTCTGTCTGTCAGATCTAGTCCCTTAAATCTATTTCTCACTTCCACTGTATAATCATAAGGGATTTGATTTAGGTCATACTGAATGATCTAGTGGTTTTCCCTACTTTCTTCCAATTTAAGTCTGAATTTGGCAATAAGGAGTTCATGATCTGAGCCACAGTCAGCTCCTGGTCTTGTTTTTTGCTGACTGTATAGAGCTTCTCCATCTTTGGCTGCAAAGAATATAATCAATCTGATATCGGTGTTGACCATCTGTGATGTCCATGTGTAGAAGTCTTCTCTTGTGTTGTTGGAAGAGGGTGTTTGCTATGACCAGTGCTTTCTCTTGGCAAAACTCTATTAGCCTTTGCCCTGCTTCATTCCATACTCCAAGGCCAAATTTGCCTGTTACTCCAAGTTCCTACTTTTGCATTCCAGTCCCCTATAATGAAAAGGACATCTTTTTTGGGTGTTAGTTCTAAAAAGGTCTTGTAGGTCTTCATAGAACCGTTGAACTTCAGCTTCTTCTGTGTTACTGTTGGGGCATAGGCTTGTATTACCATGATATTGAATGGTTTGGCCTTGGAGACAAACAGAGATCATTCTGTCGTTTTTGAGATTTGCATCCAAGTACTGCATTCAGACTCTTTTCTTGACCATGATGGCTACTCCATTTCTTCTAAGGGATTCCTGCCCACAGTAGTAGATATAATGGTCATCTGAGTTAAATTCACTCATTCCAGTC